>NC_052115.1:5625414-5627011 GCF_012273895.1 Zerene cesonia | reverse complement strand
ATATATATATATATATATATATATATATATATATATATATACATATTTAGATTTAGCCTTACGTGATGTATGAGAGACATAAACTTTTATGAACTTCAGCATAATGCATTAATCTTAATAACAACTAGTTTGTTTTTTAAATAAATATAGTTCAAAAAGAAAAATACAACAAAAAAGGCCCTAATGATAGGATCAATTAAATTTATTTGCTTGTTTATATAAACAGTATATGTAAGGAATTATTAATCCTGACAAACCCAAACAGGTGAAGTGAAAAAAAAATTTTTAATAAATATTTATTTTAGATAGTCCTCTATAATTTAGGAAGCCTGTAGGCTATACAAATGCTACAAACAGGAGGATCAAAAAAAAAATTGCATAGGATAAAGGTATTCCTTCTGAGAACTGTAGATTTGTAATAGGTAAAATAGAAGTATGAAAAAAAATAAGTATACTAAATTTGCTGCTTGGGAAATTTTTCTAGAGAATTCTCCGATTCTCAGAAATACTAAGGAATTGCTATTGTGTTATCAATACTATACGCTTATCTATTTGTATCGATAATCTTTACACAATACCATATTAAGAACAAATACAAACCTTGATATTTTCTTTTTCCTATTTGGAATTATCTCTAATTGCAAATCTTCTGATTCCTCATCACTGGATAAGTCCAAGAGACGAAAGTTTTCTTTGTTGGCCTTTGAAGTAATCGACATTTTCTACACACTTACAAAACATGCCGTGAACAAATGTTTTGATTTTATAAACACATATGATCTCGATTGTTTTATTTGTAGGATAATAACCTAGAAATTGAGAACTGATACCAACAATTACGGCTTTTACTAAAATTTAACTCGAAATTAAAAATAATAAGAGATGTTTTCAACACCAAAACATCTCTACTTAAAATTTTTAAGGATATTATTTGAAAGTTGAATCGGTAGGTACTATTAAAACTTTCCAATACACTTCACTTTCATAGTTTGCAATTTTCAGACAGTTCAGTTTGACTTTTGAGTTCGACTTCTGTCAGTGTCACATTTACGGTTGAGTATAAACTAACCAGTAACTAAATAATCAGTCATTTGTCTGATAATCGTCATTTGTCATGGGCACTTCATCTAATTAATAGGTGGTACCGTGGTGGTACCCATAGAGTACTTTGATATACGTGGGTTGTACCCAATACCGTCAGTAATTTCACAGAGTACATTGTATAATACGTACCTACTGGGGATAATTCGATTTCATAAAAAAAAACCTTTAAAAGTAAGAAAAAAAACTCTTCTTTATAAATTTGAGTTAATTAAATCAGAATTTAACTGAAAGACTCAATATAATATCAATAGAAGACTAAAAAAAATCAATACCAACACAAGCAAATTTAAAAATTAGGACACACTAGCCTAAATATAGGTACTGAATCCAGATATGGACCTTATGAGTGTTTCAGAAATTATCTACGAACTGATTGGAGATTGATATATAAATAACACCGTTTATAGCAAAATAATATCATACGAGAAAGTATGAGTATCTTATATATAAAATTCTCGTGTCACAATGTTAGTCTCTATACTCCTCCGAAACG
>NC_052115.1:5601422-5624414 GCF_012273895.1 Zerene cesonia | reverse complement strand
CTCTGAGCTTGTAGAACATTTAGTGGGAGAAGTCCATAAATTAACAGTAATTGCTGCAAAGGACTTGCCGTAGAAATTAGGAACCTACTTAATTTAGTATGCTATAATCTGTAATATGAGATAAACTATTGACTGTGACAGTGACAATCAGACGCGGTGTATTTGACATATTCCCTCACATTTATATTAATTTTCCCTATCCTTGTTCCTTCTAATTAATTTAAGAATTTTCTATAATTTAATGAATATTTCGATTTTCTTTTATTCAAGAATAATTCTTGACATTTCAAGTCAATGACCTGATACTAAAAATAAGTATAGAATCTGCAAAAAATGAAAGAAAAATGGAACTGCATTTTGTATCTTATCTGGTTCTCGTATTTAATAATTGCCGGAATATTAATGTTTGGGCACGGATTTTTATTATCACGAAAAACTCTTGACGATGTATCACAATGCCTATCTCACGAGAACCTTGGCTGTGATGGGCATGAAAGTTTAACCGGGACAACCGATTGTAAATCCGACAAGATTGAACTTTTTCTAAACAACCCTGGTTCACCTTTATTATGTTCTTCATTGCGGAATAGAGTTGTTCTTATTTTGGTTGATTCGTTACGGTTCGACTTCACAGAGTACGACGAAAATCTCGAAAACCCCTTATATTATCAAAATCGGTTGCCTATTATACACAAAACTTTAAAGAAATGGCCGGAAAAATCCAGGTTATACCGCTTTATGGCAGACCCACCTACAACTACGTTTCAGAGAGTGAAAGCCCTTGTAACAGGGTCTCTTCCTACATTTGTTGATGCAAGTTCAAATTTTGCTGCCTTGGAGTTACATGAAGATAATATTATAGACCAGGTATGTTTGCTGTTTCATTGTTGTATAAACTCCAAATAATTATTTATTCCATCAAACGTTTCTTAGAAGTACTTTTGAATCCTCATAACATAGTTCTATTATTTACCACCTGTTTGTAAAGCATTTTCTACAAAGAAGTCTCACCAAAAAATTCTCACTTGCTCTTAAAAATATATCAATTTTACATAGCTCATGTCTATATAATAATATAAATATAAATAATTATTTACTAAAGAACTGTCTTATTGTTCAAAATGTACACTAAGAAATACAAGTCAATCAAATAAATTTTCGAATTTATTTTATTTTTGAGGTGGTTAGAAGCAAAGGTCATGCTGTACTCCTTGGTGATGACACATGGGCCAGGTTGCTACCAGGACGCTGGCTTCGATCACATGCCATGTATTCATTTCACACTTGGGATTTGGACACTGTTGATACAGGTATAGTGTTAAAGAGGTGTGATTTAATCCCGACAAAGTAAAGAAAGAAATATTTGTCAGCTATTTATTACATGTGTCATTCAAATATCACATTGGGCTAAAGGCAAGCACAAGATATTAAAAAGATAAATAGAGTCAAAGAGAGAGAAAAAGTTAAGACTTGACATGTTATTTTAACTTTTCAGTCTTCATTTGTTTTGTTAATAACTGAAAAAAGGGGGTATATCAGTAAATGACAATGAAATAAAATTGTATATACTATTTTAATTGTATTTGTGTTTTTTTTTATATACAAGATATGACTATGAATTATTGCAAAATTGCAAATTATTATAATTTTATTGCAGAAGTTGATTCAAAGATCTATGATGAGTTAAAGAAAGATGATTGGACATTACTACTTGCCCATTATCTGGGGGTAGACCATGCTGGTCACAGATACGGACCAAACCATCCGGAAATGATGAGGAAACTGAATGAAACAAATAGTAGATTGGAGAAAATCATTGATACACTGCCTTCTGATGCTATTTTGTATGTTATTGGAGATCATGGAATGACAGAGACAGGTATTTTCTTTTGTTTTTTTAGTTAAATGCATACAATTAAAATTATGTTGTACACATGTTTCGAAAATTAAATTTCATAACTTATTGATTCCCTGTGGAGCTAAGGAAATAAACAGGTTGTTCTGGGAAGGCTTAGAAGATTGATCTACTAGTATCTAAAGAAAATCAATCAATAAGGCACATGTATAATGTATCTTCAGAATGATATAGTTTATTTTTAAAAAAATAATAATAACTGTAACAACTAAGTTATTTGAATTTTCAAAATTGTGTGATTCTTCATTATTAATAGACAATAATAAATATTTTGCATGCTGACGAAGGCGCAGGTAATACTTTATAAATATCAATTGCTCTTTTTTTCGTATGTACACATATTCTAACATCAAACAATATTCAGGTGATCACGGAGGTGAGACAAAAGCTGAACGCACAGCTGCTTTATTTGCATATTATAAAGGGGGTTTCGCTGGTGATGGCAGTGATATTGAAATCGGAAGAGAGATACAGCAAACTGATTTGGCTCCTACGGTAACTGCAGCTATCGCCAGTGTTCCACCAGCTCCATCCTTGGGCAATGTATTGATGCCGTTACTTCCTAAAATGTCAAAGACAAATACATTGTTGCATTTAAGCAATAACTTAAAACAAGTGAGTGTGTTTGCAAGATAATAAGTGCTTATTTCTGGAGTGGATATGGTATTTGAGTTTGAAATGTTATGTGAGACTAGAACGGCCTGGTTAGAAACTATCCAATGGCTAAAAAGATTAATTTTATGTCCTGAGAACTGAGAAAATCTTTCTTTGTTGCCGAAAGTATGTGTTTGTTCATAAAGATCGTTACAAAATTGTATTATATTATATAAATGAAGATATTATATACAAAACATAACATTGAAAAATATAAAATTTGTGTTGTCTGAATTGGTTTGTTTGTGCATACAATTATTATGAAGCTATATTTATTCATTCATTCATTCATTGTTCAAACATTATTAAATTAAGTCCTTTGTTATAGATATCGCAATACTTAGTGAGATATGGAGAAGAATCTCAGCAGGTGTCCCTAGATAGATTAGCTGAACTGATTAATTCTACAAGAGACCAAATAGAAAAAACTTCTAATGTGAAGACGGAACAAGACCTCAAAACGTATATAGCCGATGTTAGGTAATTTTGTTGCTGATACAATTTCATAAATTGAATTTGATATCTGCATTTGATTATCTGATTTATTTTTTATGTTATTTAATTTATTTTTATGTTACCAACATAAAACTATATTTTTAGGAATACATTGTTAGTATGACTGCAATTTAAAATCAAATGTATTGTTGTTTATTATCAAACAACTTCATTTATTTTTACGTATGTTATTTTACTTAAAACAAAACTTTTTGATAGGGTTGATAGGGTTGATAGTTAGTTAATAATCCATTCATGCTATAAAGGATCACCCAGTAAGCATGTTAACATTTACAGTTTTAGAGTTTCCAAAAGTATATAGTTTTGAAGCTTAAATTTTTAAATTTTATCGTATTGGTATATGATAAGATTATTTTACGAGGATATAACAATTATATGTCGGTTTACTCTGAGTATAAATATTGTTATCATGATTAGAAATGTTGAAGCAATTCATTGCAGTATAGTGATAAGAAAACAATGACGTCAATAGAAACTGACCCTTGTTACATTTTATTAACTTTTTTTGGATAATTAAACAAATATATTTTTATTATATTAATGTGAATTTATCAATTCATTGATTAAAAGGAGACCAAAATAATCCTTTCTATTCTTATGCTACATTTTTAAATCAAATGGATTGTTTGAAAACTTGAGAGTTATTATAATTTCATCTTTATTTGTTATTATACATAATGATTATTTGTAACTTTGTTTCAGGTCTTTAATAGACAACATACGAAGCGTATTCAGAGAGGTGTGGGTTGAATTCGATTCTCTGTCAATGTTAAGGGCTCTTCTGTTGCTCCTTTTAGCGGTCTTTTTCAATTGGATAATAGCTGAAGGAATCCCAGTAGAAAGAATACCGCATGTATTTGCCAGTTCCTTCGTCCCCACTGGCGTAATATCTAATGCAGTCTGCATATCACTGGTGTACACTGGCTTCTATTTTGAATTGTATGAAGATCTAGAGAGCGCAATCATTCTGTCGACTGGTCTAGTCTCAGGAGCGATAACTTGTGCGTTGGCTATACTCCATTGGGATGGGATCACACAGAAATGGTACGAAGGTCGTACGCAGTTTTACGAGCGATTCGCGCGTTCTGCTCTATTCGCGTCTGCCGCTGTTCTAGTATCCAACAGCTATATAATAGAAGAGGGTTCGGTGCTTTCTTACTTGTCTTTGAGCGTTTTGGGTGTAATCGCCTGGAACATTTCCAATTTGAAGGCGTTAGGTTTATGGGCTGGGTGTGGGGTAGTTTTAGCTTTATCTAGGTCCTATAGGGGTTGTAGAGAGGAACAGGGGGATTGCTGGACGGCTGGGGGCAATTTGCCCACGGGGCAAGCTTCGAGGGCAGCTCTGGTTATAGCGTTAGGTTCGGTGGCAGCGGTTGTTGCGGTTGCTAGGCGACACGTATCCTGGAGGGGATATGGAATAGTTATAGCGGGTATTTTTACTTGTGCCCATTGGGCTGTCGGTTGGGGCTCACTAGGGTCACCGACTAGATCTAGACTGCTGGCTCGGGTGGCTTGGCTCTGTATTGTGACTATGTTTGGACTTCTTTTGAAGAAAGATCGTAATGGCCCGACGGTACCTTTGGTGGTGGTCGGTTTGCTATTTTATTTGGCGAATTGTTTGGTGCTTGGCGCTTCTTATGCGCCGGCGGCTGCTCTCGCGCTGCTTTCTGGGTTTTTGGTTCTGAACATCGTTGGTATGATGAAGATTGAAGGATCTACGAAATATTGTAAGTAATATTGAAATTCAATCGATATTTTGAGTGCTATTAAAGCTTCAATTAGATAATTTTAATAGAATTCATTACTGAATATATTCAATCTTAAAAGTTATTTGTATACACTAATATATCACGTTCTGTGCAATTTGTGAAATGTATAGAATGTTAACTTTTACATTATTTTGTATCATCTTATATATTCACGTAATTTCCAACGTTTTCGTCCGAATTGTCATAGGACTCTCTTTTGGCATATTTTTCTCAATCCAAAATTTCGTAACAACAAAACTAAATGTTCCCACAGCACTTTCATCGCGATGCAGTTCAAGCCTGGCCTGCGTATGGGCGTTACTTGCATCCTACCACTTCTATGGGGCTGGTCACCACCCCACCTTGAGCCACATACGTTGGACAGCCGTGTTCCACGCCGGTGACCCTAACTACCTGCCATTTGGACATGCTATATCGTTCCTGTTGATGACTGTCAGTTTGTTTGGTGAGTTAATTTAGGGATTCTTGTTCTGGTGTTTAATGGATATCGCATTTTTGAGAACGTTTGTTGATGTAACTTATACAGTTAGTAATAAATTGAAGTATATAGTAACTATATATTAATAGTACCCGTTCATAAAATTAAGCAGTCGCAGAAGTAACAGTAAATAAGAAAATTATGTACGTTTATGATATCTTTCGTAATTAATAGCTCAAGTTAAAGTCGGACTGAAAAGTACTGGTATTTGCTTAATCTGCTCAAATTTTTAACGATTAAGTCAATTATTATTCGTATTAATATGTAATTGATATTAACGAATAATTCGCCTATAAAATATATATTGCAAAATGTTTGTAAAATTACGTGTTATATTGAAAAAACTCCGACGCATAAAATATATAAGATAACTTGTGAATTTCATATTTTCTTATTATCTTATCAGGGCGTTTAAAGAAAAATCACAGTCTCATTTTTAAATTACTTGCAATAGCTCAGTTACTATTAGATACGCCTTATCTTCAGCAAATAATACGATGAAAAATACGTATGGCGAACTGAATTCCTTGGGTCTTAGATATTATGATAACATACATACATATTAAATACGAATATGACATTTTCTAAAAAAGATTCCTAGCTAGATCGATTTATCGCCCCCGAAACCCCCTATATACTAAATTTCATGAAAATCGTTGGAGCCGATTCCGAGATTCCAATTATATATATATACTAGCTGCACCCGGCAAACGCTGTTCTGCCTTACTCTGATCATTTCGAGATATGAAAAATAGATGTTAGCCGATTCTCAAACATACCCGATATGCACACAAAATTTCATAAGAATCGGTCAAGCCGTTTCGGAGGAGTATGGCAACGAAAACTGTGACACGAGAATTTTATATATATAGATATACAAGATTTGCTCGTTTAAAGGTATAAGATATCTATTGATTGGTTGTTCGGTAGCTGAAAAGGGTCACAAAAAGAATCACGACAATCGTTTGAACACCACTATAAAACAAAAAATAAATAATTCGTATTGAGAACCTCCTAAATTTTTGGGAAAGTCGCTTCAAAATAAATATGAGGCAGGTATCGGTCACATTAGAACAAAGAAAGAGAATTATGTAACCAAAATATATCATCCATCTTATCAACTCAATAATTTCACAAATTTTCACCTGGATTGGAAATGGTGTACCCGTAAATTTCTAGATAGGCCGTATATTCACATTGCATAACTCTTTTCCTTGACCTCTGGGGGAAAGACATTGCCGAAAAAAACCTAGTAAAGACTAAAAGTTTGAGCCGTAGCGACCACAAATAGCGAAATAGGCACGAAATTTTTATGTTAACGTATAATATTATGTTATCTGTGGTATTACATTATAAATATGATATTTTCCCCAGGTATGCCAATGATGTTTGGTGCGACAGTGCCGCTGTTGGCACTTTGGGGCCGCAATGGGGCTCCGATGGGGCCTCGCTCGCAGTTGGCGGCGGTATTCACGCTTTGTCTAAAATTTGCACTTTGTTTCGCTATCAGGGTAAGTTATTGAGATACATATGTAAGGTCCCTACTTAATACAATATTTACCGAAAAAAAATAATGGGTTATGGTTATGGGGTGTTATGTATATTGTTGTTATCATATTAGTAATTTTAGAATTTATAGTTTTTATAATATGTACTTTTTGTTGGAAATTAAAAAATAATAATGAAATTATATTTATATTAAAACACCACATGTTTATGATGTTAGCCAAAAGGCTTAAAAGGCAATAAATAGATAGAAAACAAAGCTTAGCGGTAGATTTGAACTGATTATAAAGCTGAAGAGTTTGTTTGTTTGTTTGAAAGTACTAATTTCAGGAAGTACTGGTCTGATTTGAAAAATTCTTTCAGTGTGAGATAGGCTATTTATTGAATGCTTTAGGCAATATTTGTACCGGGGCGGACAGCTAGTTTTATATAAAATCATTTAAAAAAAAATTGTTTCTCTTTCAAGGTTTTCTCATGTGCATTATCAGCAACGATTCACTGCCGGCACCTTATGATTTGGGGCGTGTTCACACCAAAACTACTGTTTGAGGCCGGCGCGTGCGCATCCGCACTTTTTGGCACCTTACTCGGTGCCGCACTTACCGCGTGGCACCTACCCTCGCAAAACCGTTCCAGTTGACAAAAACGAAATAATGCTTGATAGACTGATATTTTTCATTAATATGCAATAATTAGGTAATTGATGTGCTATTGTGCGAGTGGGGTTTTGAGAGCGGACGCACAGAACTGCCGTTTTATAAATATTCTGTGTATTTTTTTCGTTTTTTTTTTGCGGATACAAAATATGCCGTTTTCAGATGTCAGAGGCACACGTGTTAGATAAATTTTGTTCATTTCTAATAAAACTCTTCATACAACTATGGCGATTCACAGGATATAGGTATAATCGTCTTTTATGACAAGAAATATGCGGCCATTTGTATTAAACTAATCAAGTAACGATAGGTAATTATCGATACAACAACAAAAGCTATATAAACCTTGTTTTCATTGGAACTGCAATAATAATATTATCTTTTTTGTTACAACTCATACAACCTGTATGGTATTAGCTTTTTTATATTTGAACTTTTGTAAATGTCTGGGAGTGCTGTTTAAATTTTTTTGGGATGTTAGTATTTGAGTGTGTTGTGATTCTAGATTTCGAATTGAAACGAGTTTTCGACTGAATAGTCGTAATTTTTATTACTTTTTTATTCAATGAAATGCATAAGGCACTATGTATAAGAATATGATTGTCGAAATTGCGGATAGTTAAAATACTAAACGAAGATTATCTAGTATATAAAATTCTCGTGTCACAGTTTTCGTTGTCATACTCCTCCGAAACGGCTTGACCGATTTTGATGAAATTTTTTGTGCTTATCCGGTATCTATGAGAATCGGCCAACATCTATTTTTCATACCCTTAAATAATAAGAGTAAGGCAGAACAGCGTTTGCCGGGTGCAGCTAGTGATTTATATTTATTTATAGTCTACCAAAAATTCCCAATGCTTTCTTTATCGACTAGGCACTGCTTCTAGGCATTTTATACGCATTTAGTGTATGCCGCGTGGTTGGTTTTTATTGTATTTTGTTCAATACACAGAAAACGGTTAAAATATTTACTTTAGGTTTTTGAAGTCCGTAACCTATATCACTTTAAATCTATAAACCTACCTACCTGAGTACGATACGATTTAAGAAAATGTATAAAGCAGATAGCTTAGTCCGATGCACACATGTTGCGTGACGGAGATGCGAGATACGTTTTGTATATATCCATCCCTGTCACACATTTAAATATGTAGACTTGAAATTCTAAGCTTCTGAAAAGGTCCATTTATAATACCTATTCTAACTTATATTAATGTATATTTAGATACATATTATTGTTATATACAAGTTACAGGTACTTATATAAATATATGACACCAATCAGGAATTTTAACATATAAATATGCAAGTATAATTGAATGTAATAACGTGTCAAAATTATAGACAGGTTGTACACCGAGAATATTATATATAAAATAATGAAAGGAGGGCTATATTGAGGTAGTTATTTGATAGCACACGCTGCACTAAAAAAGAGACAAACTACAGTCAGCTCCTGTCGTTAGACAGGGATGAGTATAAATCAATTGTTACGTATCGATTGCTGCTGAGCGCTTAGTACCAGTATATAAGTAATATGCTGGTAGTCATAATCTATATAACCTATGATTATTAGCGTGCAACATAGTAAAACAGAGCTCGCTCGCCTTCGCCAAGTGTCAACTATGGTATAATATAATAATAATAATATACAGTATAATATTGGTTGTGAATAAAAGTGCTGTACCTACTTACGAAGATATAACACGATATTCTGTCTAAGAGAGACAGTTGGCATATAAATGTACCACTTAAAAATATAGGAAGGCATTTTTGCGAGGAATAACTAAATAATATTTACGCATCATAACAAAGTTTACCCAGTGCGAGAGCTTGTCCTTGTTGGACTCATAGTCGGGCAATTACCTGCCTTTCATAATGCCATTCTATAACGTGTGTACAACGTATCTATAACTTTTGAACTGACTTAGTTAAATACTCTTTTTCAGTATTGTATTTTTATGCAAAGAACATTGACGAATATGAACGAAATGTGAGTTATTTTGAATTAAATATTATTCATATTAAAACGTCCTTCTTGAAAGTATTATTTTATTATTTTTTTACAATAACCGTTGCATAACGAGATTCTTTTTTTTATTTCTAAGCAAATATTCGTTTAGTTTCTGTTGATTTAACTCAGTTAAATATTTTGCTATTCAATTGAAGTTTCTAGTCTTATTTTAAAGTGCGATTCAAATGTTTATGAAAAATGTGTGTTTAATAAATATCACTGCCAAATTGCAAGCTATAAATTAGTGTTGTTGTTTTATAATGAGATAATGTTGTTAATTTTATAGTTTTAAAATTTAGAATATAAATAAATTAACACCACAAATGTTTTATTATTTCTTTTTATCCTTTTATATATTGCTGAATTAACTCTTTGAAAACTTAAATCGAAAAATAAAAAGAACTCGCCTTAGTTTTTTAGAAAAACTGGTAAAAGTATGTAATTGGAACAGTTGTTTTGAATCGAGAGCATATTACGAGAACTATCCAACGTTTTCCAACATTTTTAGGGACTTATTTACTAATTGCCATATATAAAACTATTTTACTAAAACTACTACTATACTACTACAACTCGAATGTAAAGGTTATAGGGTATTTTAGAATAAAATTCTTTGCAATACATGTATGCTAATGATTTAAGTTTTCCGCTGAACTAAATGTTTGTAATAATACTAGATTTCCGTTCGTGTACTTAAAGGAAAACTCGCTTGGTTGCCGTCCCAGTGAGATTTTCAGGATAAAGTCTATCTCTTTTCTTGATTCTCAAACTATGCACCATATTTCATCCAAATCGGTTCAGTGGTTTAGGCGTGAAGAAGAGACAGACCGATACTTTCGTATTTATTATATTAGTAGGAATCAACGTCGACAATCTGTGATGATCGTGAATAAATAAAATAATTTTTAAGGAATTACACTAACTTCAAGCAACAAGCTCATAAAAAAATAAAACAAACATATAACAATTATAATTTATTTCAATATGTATACAAAGGCTTTTAATATATATTACACTTTGATATTCTCCTAAATTATACTAGCAGAGAAACCCGATACACATTTTAAGGTCAATCACACTTTAATAAGCTTACACCTTCAATTTTGAAAAATATTTTAGAATAAAAAAATTAAGACTCACATTGAATGCGATAGGAGCGGGGCTAGTCGGATATCGCTTGACAAACACAACAAAACTGCAATATTGCGTGGGTACTCCTTACTAGGTGTGTTTTGAACCCAAAGATCAGAAACTTCACATAAAAAATGGAATTTCGCAAGAAACGATGATAAGTTTATATACCTATAAACTTTTTATAGTATATGAAAAAATACTCGTCATGAATGAATAAGTCGATAAGTGCATGACTCATTTTACTTATGAATAAAAATGTTTTATGATAGTATATCATTGATAATTCTATATTTTTAAAACAACATGTTATAAAAATATATTTATGAATACATATATGAATCTTTACAAATACAGATGGCAGTGCTGTGGCATGTAGATCTGCTTCAGGATTTTTCAATCTTTTTACTTGTTATAGATTTTATGCAATAACAACTGCCCTACATTAAAAATGAAATGTAAGGAATAAGTACTAAATATATTTTTACTATATAAATGATTTGTTAACATTATTAACTGAAATTCATAATCATTTTTATTCACAAGTACAACTAAGCGCTTCTATGACGAAGCAGGTGGTGGTACGTAGGGTTTGACCAAAAATTCAGAGAACGAGTTCACAGCCGATGCACCTCTCACTTCTTTATCTAGCAGCGGTAATTTAGTCACATGGAAGTCTTCATATAGGTCCGCTATTTGTTCTAGATACTTCTCTTGGACCTTATGCCTCGCGGCACATAGCTCACAGGGCGCTGACGTTTTCAACAATAACTGGTTGACGATGATATTATGAGTGTCAATTCCACATCTCGTTAGTTCCTGCACGAGCCTCTCTGTTTCGTATAACGAGAGAAACTCTGCAATGCACACACAAACAAATGTAGTCTGATTGGGGTCTTTGAACTGTGCATTTACTTGACGAATAACAGATAACATTTCATCCATTTTGTTACTGAACATGTCCGAGTTGAAGTCGGCGAGACCAAACAGAGAAGCAACTTGGTTGATGAATGGTGCCACCTGTGTTAAAGAAAAGATATCAGACATATGTTAAATTACATGTTCAAATTATCATTTTGTCATTAAGAGACAATCAATAGTTGATTTAGTAATTTGAATGACACTAAATTCTTAGTTAAGGTATTTCATCTTTTTATATGTTTTTTATTCTTATACCTGGACAATAGCACATTATCTAAATGTCTTTGTATAAAAAATTACTAATAGAATGTAAAAATCAATTACCTTAGATTTCAAGCGCATCAGTTTTCCAAGTCCCTTCTCTACGACTTGGGGGAAGGAAAGCAAACGTAATGTGTGTCCAGTAGGTGCTGTGTCAAACACTACTGCACTGAAGTTCATGCCTTTCACAAGTTTCATTACCTGAAAAATTGTATAAACCCTATTTGTTATTACAATTAAAATGGATATGCTCATGTTGATTTTTTTTTGTTTTATGACTCAATATCTCTGAGGGATCTCCCCCTTACAGAGTGATTTATTTTTGTCATATGGTCTCACTTTAAAATCTGGAGTGATACCACACAGAGATGTTGTTGCCCTTCATGATAATTGAACATAATTTGTGTGATTTGAATAGTGCAATTTTAATTTCAAAGCTATTATTTTACTCCATACTGATTTTAAATATAATTAAATAAACTGTTATCAAAGGCAAAACATTTATAAAAGACATTCAAACTGCAATAATAATCAACAATTTATAAATGTTTGTAAAATAATTTCTGCATTACTACAATGGTAATTACCTAAATGTATGTTTTACTTATTAAGAACTACTTTACCTCTGCATAGCTCATAGCCTCATCAATACCAGGGAATGCACCAACAATCTCCTGCATCACACCTTTGCCCAGTCTCATGGCTTCCGCTTCACCCTCAAAGTATTCTTCTGGTAGCTCTGTTAGACCAACATTTGGATCTATTTCCATCGCAAATAAATTGTCAAATCCTTTCACTTTAGTTGGCACCTGCAATAATCAACATTAATTTGATGATATAACTTTCCTATGGCTAAATTGTGTAATAGTCACAATTATTATATTAAATTTTATGTTCCAATGTAGAACATCCAATATGAAAAGAAATAAGGCTGGATAAAATTTACCTTAGAAAATTTCTGATCAAAGGCATCTGAAATATTGTGTGCAGGGTCTGTTGAAATAATTAATACAGACTCCCGTACTTTCGAAAGCTGGACAGCCAAACTGCAACTGAAAAAATAAATAATATAAATTGTATGTACGTAAACGTTGACATGATTTATTTCAGTGTGCGTGTTTAATTACAATTTCTCACCTGCATGTTGTTTTACCAACACCACCTTTACCACCAACAAAAATCCAACGCAATGATTTCTGTTCTATAACATTTCTTAGAGAAGGCTCTAAAGGTTCAAAATCAATATTGTCACCCATACTTGTAATGATTTTCTGTATATTATCTGAATCCCGAGAAGAAATTAAACTCTTAAACGATATTCCAAAAGTAGGTGAACAATCAATGAAAAGTCAAATTTGAAGAGTCAAAATTGATTGAAGAGTTTACTTTGTTGCATAGATAATTTATTTCCAATAATGACCACAGATAGCTACTTAATGTCTACAAAAGAGGTTTCACTGTTGGTGCGTACTGAAAATATAGGAGTGTTTATGTCATAGCTAGTACTGACATTCATTTATTTACTCTTTCAATAAATATAGGAAAAAAGAAGTTCTTCTAGGCAAAAGAAGTTAGGTAGCATCGAGATCAACAAACCAATAAGCATGTCTATGGGTCACAAAGTTCTTTGCTCGACTGTAAAAAAAATCTAAAATTTAAATGTCTGAAATGACATTTCAATTTGTCTAAAATAAATGTCAATGTTCAGAAATCAGACATCATACAATTTTGTATTTATTTTTATTTCCTTAGATTTATAAATAAAATTGCAAAATATTATAATATGATTGAAACAATTGAATCTCCAAATGAGAATGATGTTAAGTCGCTTGCTCCGGGGTCGTTTTTCATTGAAAGTTTACATTTTTATAATTGGTGTCATAATAATATGCGGATACCTTTTGCCGCATTATAAATTTTATCCAATAGCTCCTGTGACTATAGCTCCCGTACTGGCTCAATCGCGAATAACAAAGCACTTATCTAAATTGGTTACTGTGGTGTTTCGTCAATTTGAAGATTTTGAGAACGATGTAGCTGAAAGTGTTCAATCTTTCGTGGCTGCGTATCCAAATATTCCTGTGCTCGTTCTTAGCCAGGGGACACAATACCCACCTTTCCAATTTTCCGCCTCTAATAATACATTACGTAATGTAAAAATAGTGTCCTTAGAGCTTAAGCTCGATTCTTCTCCAAAGGAATTGAAACCTTTATCATATATTTCAACAGAGTATACATTATTCATACCTGATTCAACGAGGGTCTCCCGTCGTTTATTACAGCAATTAATTACGGTTGCTACAAACAACCCATCGCAAGGTGTAGCTGTTGCCGTTGGCAATTCCCATATAACATGTCAACTGGTTAAATGGAATTTTGTCGATTGGACATTGCAATATAGAAAAGATGCATCAAAGAAAATGTGTGACGCAGTGCAAGGACAACATGCGGTTATATTCAAAACATCTTTGCTTCAAATACTACCTGACCCATTTGTGCTGCCCTTTCCTGAAGCTCTTTACCTCCAAACAGCCGTTAAAAATATTAAAGTGAGTAATTGAGTTCTTATTTTATTCAATAGCAACTAATGGGGTTAAAATAAGAAAATAAAGACATAGTTTCTATGGGATAATAATTCGATTTAGCCTAGATGGTGCTTTATTGTTGTGTCATTAATTATTGAATGAGCCAATGTTATTATATTTTTATCCTAGATACAAATATTAGATGGTAAACTCGCTGCTGGCAGGAGTGTATTAAAGACACCAATAGCAAAGCAGAAAGCATCAAGGCATATAAGAGACTATAGAATGACCCTCTACAAGCAGTTGGGTGTGAAGACTGTAATAAGAGACGATGGGAGGGTGCAGTGGTATGGCTGTAAACGGGAGTCCCAAGTATGTATATATAACTGACTACTTGCTATTTAAAAGTGCAGACTATGCCTTGCTTGTTGTGAGATTCTAAATTTGTTTAGCGAGTTCTAAGTTTCTAGTGGTAGTGTTGTATTGTGCTGAAATAAAAATTTAATAAAGCTGTCATTTAGTATGGTCAAATTATATTGTATAATTTATAATGTAGGTAATTGATTTATTTTTGGTTAAATAGCCTAGAGAAAAAATAAGTTTAAACATATTCAATTAATGTATTAAAGTAATAAATGTAAATCATGATTACATGTTAAACACCTTTCATATTTGCCCTGCCTAAAGTAAAAAAATAAGATATACCATAATAAATGTATTTGTTAATTTCAGCGATGTTTTCCACCAGTGCAAGGCACTCCATCGTACATTCTAGAGGGGAGAAACACTCCGCCCTGTTGCAGAAGGAACATAAGACGTACCGCTGCGCATGTCCTTAGGGCTTTGTTGCAAGCTGGAGCCAGGTGTTGGTTGGAAACCACATCGTTGCTTGGGGCTGTTGCTAGGTATCTATAATGTAGATTTCTGATTTGTTGATTAATTTATGTTTCATCTTACACATTTGGAATTTATAAATGAAATTTGTGAAATGCACGGTTTTTTACTTTTATTCTGACTTGAGCAAGATTTTATCCCAATTTTTAAATAGCTGATCGGCTTCCAACAAACAATGTATAGTGTAAGTTTGTTTCACAGAAACAGCTGATTGAAAATGGAAATGGTTTAGAGATAGATTATAATCCAATTGAGGACATAGGCTGACTGGGTTCTTATTTAGAAACAAATTATTTCAGGGGCGATCTGTTACCATGGGCAGAGTACGCCGAAATAGGCATTCACGCAGGGGACCTGTCCAGAGTATCTTGGCTTCAGCGAGGTGGCGCCGATAATGATGGTTTCATCTGGGAAAGAGCGACCAAAGGCCATTACTATAGAGTTGCTTATTCCGCGACAAATCGGGTGTACGTGCTTATACTGCCGTTTAACCCAAAGAACGGGACTATGTGGCCAGCAGATTGGGTAATGGCTCATCAACGGGAATTCCCCGAACGACATTTGCATCCACTTGCTCAGGTATTTGAATAAATTGATAAATTTCAAAATAAAAAAAAAAATACAGTTGTATGTAAAAAAAAAAAACTGTTTTTTACACACAAGCTAAACAATGACAAACCATGTTGCAAAGTTATTATTTCTTGTAACTTATTAATATTTAAAGTAAATAGTAATAAAGCTTTATGCATATTATATTTCAGTAAATTTTTACTAAATCAATTTACTTTTAGAACCTAATTAGGTTCTAATATTTTTTTTATAATGTTAAATTGTTACAGATACAATTCGCGGGTCGACAAGCGCCGGCGCCGAATGACGCGCGCGCTTTCCTTGACTTGAAGTTAGGCGCGAATTCTCTTGAGAGATGTCAAAAAATTGGTCCTAAACTCATTTATCCATAATAATCGCATTTAATTACATAAAACCCGGGAAAATGACATAGCATTAGACTATATAAGATAATTTGAAGTTTTACTTTTTAAAATTGCTACGCTACGCTTTGCATTTATTGTGGGTTACTTATGTATAATGTATTAATTTACCAAAGATTAGCACGTAGAAAAATGATACTAAATTTGGGATATTTAAAAAGAAATCTTCACATATCAAACGAAATAGTTTGATATGTGAAAATGTATTTTTATTTATTATTTATTTATTTAACTCTTCAACAACATTGTACATAGAAGGAAACTTAGAGATAATAATAATAATGAGTAAAATAAAGCGTACAATTTGTTTGGCGGCCTTATCACTTAGAAGTGATCTCTTCCAGGCAACCACGGACATTTTTCATTCTTTGTGGTATATTGTTTTTGTGATATCTCAGTATATATGAAATAAGATTGATTTAGTTTGATAGAATACTATCATATGCTTCTACCAAATGATTAATGACTAATATGTTTTATATTAATAAGAATAATGAAGCTTAAGAGGCATTTAATATAATTAATATTGATACAATTAATAAAAAATAAAAAATAATTGTTAATATTTTAATATAAATTATTTAAACTCTGAATTTGACATGTCACGAAGGGGATTTGTTTAAATGTTGTTTATATAAATATATATTTAACAGTTTCTATATTCAATCAATACTGTAATTTTGAACGGATTAAAAAAAACAGTTATATCCAAAAAGTTCTTTTATATTCGATAATTTCAAATACCTATGTATAAATTAGATTTCTCAAAAAAAAAAAAAACATAACATGACGTAATAGGTTGAATATAGAAATCCGGTTAATTGATATAAAAGATCTCTTTATCTAGTCAGTTAAGTTTACCTTCTAAATGATAGCAGCCATTTAAAATGGTGTTGTTTTGTTTTTAGAGTTTATGAGATTATAATTGTATCTTCTTAAAGTAAAATTAACACAGCTACGATCACCGCATCCATTTCTTTTGACAATAAATTTACTAGCCACCCCTAATATAAGTATATGCTTCGTATGTTCCGACACTACAATAAATTGATATTCAAATTGCATCGTCTTAGGCGTAAGGAAGGATATTTTGATGCTTTATTGGAATAAAATGATATAAATAATGTGTTTTCTTATTTATTATAAAAAATATAACATTAGAACTAAATAACAATATGAATAATATTTAATCAGTCATCATCGAACTTTTCGTCGACTACTCCAGTTTGGAATGGCGGGTCGCGGACCAAACTCAGCAATTTGTCTAATTTCATTATCTGGAAATGTGAAAAAAACATAATTAATAACCTTAACCTTTTACCAATAAAAACCAGACAATTAATTGTTTATGACCACAGACAACTTTAGTTGTCCGTGTCCATGACCAAGTTATTACAAACATGGTATTGGAATATGTATATACATATTCCAAGATTCCAAGATTCTTCCGTACATATTACGGAAGAATATTGGAATTGGAATGTCGGATAATTTTTGCAGAGTTAAATCAGATCATGGAGATCATTGACTTGTCTGTCAATATGTTTAATAGATACTATGAAATAGGTATTAATGACTCGGGGGAGGTACTAGGTTAATAAATAAAGAGAAACAGTTAATTTGCATAAAAATTGTAACCTGTAATGTTCGTTGGTCAACGCCCTGAGCCTTTTTAGGAGGTTTGCACATAACCCTTAGATTGGGGGACAATTTCACCACATGGGAGGTACCCCTGAAATATTTAGGAATAAGAACATATTTATACATATTAAAAAAATTAAAATGAATTTTTACATCATTAGTCCAAAAATAACCAAAGAATTAGCCATATACAATGAGACGTATAGTATTTTTTACGGCAATATTTAACGTAAAACAGGCACAAAGGAATAATTTTTATTGTTTTTGTGCATACACATAATATGCAATTTTAAACATCTTCTAGCAAAAGTAATAGTCATTTACTTTATTTTCATACTTAATACTCCTGATGAAAAATAACTGAATTACTTTCGAAGAATAGACAGAAAATAGTAAAAAACAAAAAAAGAGCAATTCGCTACGATGCCCCCAGAGAGATTTGAACTCTCGACCCCTGGTTTACAAGACCAGTGCTCTAACCCCTGAGCTATGGAGGCGATGAATGTAAATGTGAAATTAAAGCATATATTCATCGTAAAAATATTGGTATGAGGACGAACTTTTTTTTTTTTATTCAAACTGAACAAATATTTATTGATTAGTAACAATACCCACTTATTTATAATACATATGATTTGAATGACAAAACACCTAGTCACTAGTGTAATTGTAGAATGAGTAAATTAACCAAAGATATTAATGACGTAATGGAATATTAATTTATGCAATAATTTTATTTGTGTTATTTTCCTATTTTTATCTAGTTAGATATTAAATACATGTACAAATAATGGTTGGTGCGTTTTAACTTTTAATTGTCGAAAAAACAATTTGACAATTCACATATTATATTAATATCTAATACATTATAATATAATAATTATTAGATTATTCTAATAGATTCCAACGTACTTCGTGTCCCCGCACACTAGAACTGGTAGTCGGGCATTGAAGTCGATTCGCGTCAATTTCTTGGTCTTCTTGGAAACCACCGCTTGCACACAAATCGGTCGGTATTTGTTCACATTCAAGTCGTACACGTACACCTAGAATTGCATTTTCTTAATATTCACGCATATACTAATAAAAATTGATATGCAGTGAAAATTAAAAACAGGAGAAAGTTATGACACGCCTTTTTGATTAAAAATTGTTTACCTGTCGTACATGTATACTAAGGGTCACGGACACATCCAATGATGAAAGAATTTTCAAAATCGATTCCGTACCTAAGCCTAGCTCTTAGTGATTATCAATTTATTATATACTAGCTGTTTCACCCGCGAAAGTCCGTATCCCGTAGGAATAACGGAATACAAAGTTGCCTATATGTTATTTCAGTTGTCCAGCTGTCTACGTACCAAATATAATTGCAATTGGTTCAATGGTTTTGGCGTGAAAAAGCAACAAACCCACACACATCCTTACAAACTTTCGCATTTATAATATTAGTAGGATGTAATTCATAAGACTGATAAGTGACATAAAAATGTGTGTATGAATTATTCATGATAAATCACATTAAAGGTCAGTTATAATTTAAAAATAATTTTAACTATCAATCCATACCGTTACTTTTATGCGGTTTAAACATTATCGTATAAAATTTATGTCTCCTTATAAAAAGGGTGTAGCAATCCCGTATTAAAAACTAGGTGCGATTTGAAAGCAAATGTCTGAAATCAAATCAAATTTCCTTTGACCACGCAGGCAAAGCCGTGGGCAAAAGCTAGTATTACATATAGTGGTGACATCGTACCTTCCCGTCAGCGGTACAAGCTGCAAAGACAGTGCTAGAGTAAGGCGCCCACTTGACATCGCCCACGGGTGAGCCCAGCTCGAACATGAATAAGGGTTCGCTAAAAATAACAATAGATTATTTTTTGCATATTTTTATCCAATCCAATTTGTACTTTTCATATAAATATATCTCTGTTACTGTATTCATTTGTCGAAGATTGTCATGTAGACAAGATTTATCGACGCAAAGAATAAGTTTTGTAAGAGATTGCTCACTTTAACACTACTTCTGTATTAAAACATATTCTATACAAAACGGCAATTATAAAACATCGTCGCTACAGCTATTGATGCAGCAACCTACACATTATTCAAAGACCAAAGGTGAATATTGTAGGTGTATCCTGATACACCTACGATAATAATACAAGCGTAAAAGAATTTAACCCACCCACTTTATCACACATTTCATTTCAAAATATAAACTTTAATATTATAAATTCAATTTCAAAGTCTCTGTTATAAAAAGATTCATTTCTTATATAAAAAACAGTGGTGGCTCAGTCGTCAGGACCTTGGACTTAAAATCGATAAAGCGGAGATTCAAGACCAGGCGAGCGTACAGGAAATAAATTGATTTTTTAATTAATCTGCGCATGTGTAAGATCACCACTGCTTAAAACGGTGAAGGAAGAACATCGTGATGAAACCGGCATGTCCAAGAATCAAAACTTCTACGACATGTGACATCTGCCAACCCGCACTTGGCCAGCGTAGTGTATTATGGCCTGAACCCTCATAGGAGACCTGTGTACCCGTAGTAGGAACGTATAATATAAAACCGCGGATTAAATTTCACTCTAAAATAGACCAATTAAGACATCCAGCCTAAGCCAGGACAGATAAAAATATACTTACTCCCGTCCATCCTCCCATATCTTAACCCTCCAATCCCCCGAGCAGGACGCGTAGATACTATTATTGAAGTAATTATAGTGTATCCTGTACACCGGCATGTGGTGTCCTTGTACCGAACGCACGTAGTTGCGATTGTACTTGAGGGAACAAGTATGTATCATACCGTCCTCTGTTCCCACCATGAATATATCCGCTTTTTCTGGATGGAAGCAGATGCAACTGCCGCAACCTGATTATGGTGGATTTATGGGACCATTAAAAGCTAAGTTTTTTTCCATATGTTGTTGCATTCTGTTGTCAACAGACAAGGCACGACACACCTGTTCATATGTTATAACATAGTTCTGCTTGCAACAGAATATAAGTCGTTATTATATAGTTCAGTTGTCAACAAGTCTGTTGAAGCATAGTTTTGTTTTTAATAGTACATAATATAATTGTTGTAACAGTTGTTGTTGTCATCAGAACATTTGCAATGATGAAAATACGAGGAAGACCTTCTCATAGCATTCATTCATTGAAAGAAACTTGCCTGCAGAAATATCTCCAAGGCAACGTGTAACTGTATTATAATGTGAATTTAGCATATTAAAGTACCGATAGACGTGCAAAAACCGTCCAGAAATAAACAGCAGATCAGGCATGAATCTTGATTGGAAACACGTAAAGAAAATATTTATAACAAACACACAGATATAATAAGGCAAAAATCTTAACTTAAAAGTAAAGTATATGAAAAATTTATGAATTTAATTTCATCCCTCAAATACTTACTATTGACGGTGAGCAAAGTACCATCGGGGCCCGGTATGGGCGGCACACTGGACTGCAACGTTATTATGGTGGTGGCTTGTAACTCCCCGGGCATCACTGCCCATTGTACCACTCTACCATCCCCGGATATAGAGAAGAACGATGCTTCGCCGTCTATTAGACGCGCACCCCAGCGTATCTGGGTTTAAAGACAATTTCATAGTCAGAAAATCAATTTCTTTTATTCAATACGGCATACAAGTTGCGAAGACTGTATAGAATTTAAAGATATAACAGACTTTGGTGGCTATGTCGGGATCCTTTGTGACATATTACCTACTTTAAAGCCAAAGACGTAGATTTGACTCCCGCCTCGCGATCAAATTTATCTTATTGCGTCGCATTTTTTTAAATATTAGTTATTCATTTAACTGTACTGAATTTAAATGTTATCTAGTTGATTTCTATTTAATGGCTGTTGATTAATTCGTGAGAAATAATTCAAATATTCTGTTTTGCCAAGTAGACCAATAAGTTAGAGTAATTTCAATTTTAGATCATCAAAAAAAAGTAGCGATTTTTTTTTTTAACAGAAACTATGAACATTACAGTAGCATGAATGCAGCATACGCACCTCCCAAACGATGTTACTGTGTTTGTCTCTCACAGAATCAGACTTATACTGGTAGGAAGATTCCAGCGTGAGTTGAGCATTATACACGCATACGTTACCATCGTACCTGCCTGTTACACATACATTATTATTGTTATTTATCATCTTACCCATTCAGATACATACTTTTAATTTGGCCGCATATATATGAATTATTTTATGTCTTAGCGGGCAACTGAACTAGTGGTTCGCTTGATGGTAAGCAATCACCACCACTCATGAGCATTCGCAGAAGTAGTACCTCTGCGGATGCGTTGGCCGCTTTTAAGGGGTAAGGGATAAGGAAAGGTGGGGAAAAGGAAACAGGCCTCCGGCTCACTATTTTCTTATTGATACTATTATTTAGTAGTTAGTATTTGTAAGAAACTAATACCTTGTTATATCTTATTTTAGCATATTATAATAGGTTTTTTAGCATACTATACAGTTTAATTTCGTTTTTCTAATGTATTTATTATGTAGTTATATATATTTTAAGTGATTAAAATCATACGAACCAACACATATAAGGTACGGAGTCTCATGATAGACGTCTAGGCAAATGATCGGCGATTCAGTTATAACCGAATACTCGGGGTAGGCTGGGTTCTTTATACTGAATAGACAGAGACATCCATTCTTTTGCTGTTGTGTAAAATCCACTATAAAAATAATAGAAATTTTATATCAATATAGTCCTTCTCTCTAACAGTTATGACTATTAAGTAAGTAGTTATGTTGAGAATAATTTAAAGAGAAAAAATATCGTCACGAGGCGGGATTGGAACCCGCGTCATTTTGCCAAACCGTAGCAAAGTAAGTACATTTACCTTTTAGAACAATACCATATCATAAGAAAAAAAACACTTGTTGTTTTCTATTGGTTCTCTTTTCTATATATTGACTATGGTAATGGTATGGATGTAAAAAGCTCGAATTCGAAATTTCGAATACGCTCGAAAAAAAAAAATATACATGTATATATATATATATATATATACCTAGTCTTGCCATAAATATTGTAATAAAGAAAAAAGAAAATTGTTAACTGCA
>NC_052115.1:5558222-5600422 GCF_012273895.1 Zerene cesonia | reverse complement strand
ATATACTAGCATAGCCGGCCACGCGTTGCTGTGGCTGAGTAATAATTTAAAATATTAAGATTATAAATTATTGGGATAATTAATCGAAATAACAACTATCCTATATCTTAAGTTGGACCAAATTACACATAAAATGCCAAATTTAATCAAAATCGATTGAATTGGTAAAGGGTTTAGTGGGAACATACATCATAATACTGGACTTTTATATATTAAGATATAGACACTAGCTGCGCCCGGCGGTTTCACCCGCGTAAGTCTGTATCCCGTAGGAATATCGGGATAAAAAGTTGCCTACGTGCTATTCCAGTTATCCAGCTGTCTACGTACCAAATTTCATCGCAATCGGTTCAGTAGTTTTGTGTGAAAGAGCAACAAACATACACATGCACATACATCCATCCTCACAAACTTTCGCATTTATAATTAATCATATGATATTAACTGACATATAATACGTCAAACGGAACACATCAGCAAGCTGCGAAACCGTCGCCAATACTCACAAGAGCCATAAGCGACAGCGAACAAGTCCTGATAGTGTGGGTTCCACTGCACCTCGCACACAGCGTGACTCCTCATCGGCTCAAACTGGAACTTCCAGAGCGGCAGCAGCGAGCCCATCCCCTCGCGGAATTCGTCCGAGGGATCGTCCCAGTAACGATAGTCTTGGGCTAGAGTTTTATCGCGATAGTTATGATACAAGAACAGACAATATACAACAAGATGGACGGACGACCTGATTCAAGTGGCAGAGAGCCACTGGACTCAAGCCGCTGGTAATCAAATTCAAATTCAAATTCAAATTATCTATTCCATTTCTTAAATAGTCTTAAGTATATTAGTTATCTATTCCATTCCTTAAATAGTCTTAAATAGTCTTAAGTTAGTTTACGATTGCAACACCACTGGTGAAAAAAAGAAATGCTTGTGTCAGGAGGCTCTGTCCAATATTAAACGGAGTTAATCTTACCAATATCATCGTAGATGTTCTGATTGACCAGTCTCTCGAGAATGGTCCAGGCCTCTCGTATTCTCTGCGCCAGTTGTTCGTCGTGAATTTGTTGCGCCGACTTCGCATGTTTCGCCGCTTTCTTGCGAAGCTTTATATCAAACCAATCCAAGATTTTTGTGAGTATATTGTAACAAATCGTTCAAATGCAAGTCAAGTAAATTCTAAAAACGTGCAATTAAGATGAAATAAGAGTTTCGGAGATTAGCAGTGGTGACTCAGTGGTGAGAACCTCGGACTTCAAAAGCGATAAGTCGGGGTTCGAGACCGGGCGAGCGTGCAGGATATAAATTGATTTTTCAATTTATCTGCGCATGTAGATAACATCACCACTGCTTAAAACGGTGAAGGAAAACATCGTGAGGAAACCGGCATGTCCGAAAATCAAAAGTTCGACATGTGACATCTGCCAACCCGCACAAATAAATTATAATTGCAAAAATATGTGTATACCCATCCAATTTATAGACTAGACTAGGTATACCAATCGTTTATTAACCATGACTTTTATTATTACTGCTTATAGCGACAACTAAGATATATTGTCTCTGAAAATAGCAATTGCTTAACTATGACAGTTTCTGAGATACAGTCTGGTGACACACGGATACACAGACAGACCGACAGAAGGACAGCGAAGTCTTAGTATAAGAGTGCCATTTTGCTTTAGGGTTACAAAACCCGAAAAATGGCTAAAAACTGGAGAAACAAAAGATGGTATAAATCTGATTATTACAAGAATTGCGCCATATACAATATACATAGATACTTATAGAGATGCACACAAACACGTTTTTATGAATTTACGAGAGTGGAGTTTAAAGAATATTTTCCTAATCTTTGAAATTAAACTTCATTGACTCTACGAAATCTATCAATTTCGTAACAAATCGTCAATTTTTATCTTTTAATTTATAACTCACCCTTTTGGGCTTCTCATCTTCCTTTTCTTTCATCTTTCGAGCGTAGTCTTCTTGGTAAAAATCAAAGATGATAGACTGCAGGCAAGTTGACCCATAGTTGGCTCTAGGTGGTGGTATAGTTTGTGTGTCCACCGACTACGATTTGTAATATTTATTACATCAGAGGTGTTAGAACTAAATATTGTCGCGAATCTTCAGATGTGATGAAAGTTTTTATATGTATTATTTTCAAAACATGGTTATGATGGAATGATGAGTGCAGGTAAAACAGATGGAGTATAGAAGACGGATAAATATAATCTAAATTATTTGATAGTAAGGTAATAAGATAAGTAAGATAAACTATTCAAGACAAATACATACTGATGTCTCTAGAGGGAGTAGCCAATCCTAATTCTAAACAAATGAGAACTATTCTATTCTTTAAAAATTTCTCATTTATAAGGCATTTCAATGCTATAAAACTAAAAATTAAATGAGATATATTTTCTATCAAACACAAAAAAAATGTTTGGTACAGATATAGTTGAAATTTAATGATTTATTACAAACTGGAATAAAAGAATCAATCAATCAATCAAGCATCGCTCAATTCGCTAGTGTGGAACTGTATATTAAATGCAGTTCCACAAAAAGTTATATAATATGAAGTATAATTTATTGATTGATTATATTTCATGACTAACTAGCTGCGCCCCGCGGTTTCACCCGCGTAAGTCCGTATCCCGTAGGAATATCGGGACAAAAAGTTGCCTACATGTTATTCCAGTTGTCCAGCTGTCTACGTACCAAATTTCATTGCAATCGGTTCAGTAGTTTTTGTGTGAAAGAGCAACAAACACACACACATCCTTACAAACTTTCATAATATTAGTGAATAGTATAGTATAGTATGAAGTATGATTGAACACTTAATGAATTAGTGTATGTAACTTACTCAAAATGAATAAATTAGGAAATTGAATACAAACTCTTCTCGGGTTATTGTATGTGAGGGCAGCTCTTTCGCAGAAGTTAAACTGGTTAGCCAATTTCTTGACACGAGGCTTAATTGTAATGACTTCTTCGATGAGAGGCTCTTCCCCTGCTTCTATAAGAAATATTTTAAAGTTCTATTAGTTGCCGTATTTAAATTTTATGTGGAAATTCTTTAAATTTTCAATTAGACTTTTCTAGTTAGTTAGTGACTAGTACTGCTGTGTAATCTTATATCTTTAAACGAGCAATTCTTGTATATATATATAATTGGAATCTCGGAATAGCTCCAATGATTTTCATGAAATTTAGTATATAGGGGGTTTTGGGGGCTAATTAAATCGATCTAGCTATCCTAGCTAAAGATTCCTATCTTTTTTAGAAAATGTCATATTCGTGTTTTATCGACTTAAACTTAGCGACTCTTCCTGACATCTATTGGCGAATAATAATACTAATACTGTTTTTTGGCGAATAATTAAAGTTCCAGCACATGGCGTTGTTAAGTAACGAAGTCAATGAGTGTTTGCTTTGAGGTTAGACTAATTGTTTATATTATTTTGTGTCTTCTTAATGCACGTGTTCACTTAAAAATGCCTAAACGATCTTGGAAAAAACGCTTATAAACAATCTAACTTCACGAAGTTAAACCGAGCAAAGCTCGGTCATCCAGGTACTGATAATTAAAAAAAACACAAATAATATCAAATTGATTTTTGGAACAATATACGTAAACCAATTAATTTAATAATTTCTGAATGTTGGCAGTAGCTTCTGCGGTTATTAATATACGGCTATAATTAACATTTACAATCAAAATTATTAGCCTGAAATTATCGCGATCGCATAAGCATGTACCAATGTTGGCACTTTAAAAATGTATGGTATCTTAGAAATCTTGTTATAACGAAAAAAAAAGAAACATCAATTTCATCTTACTTTCCTCTGGTGCGGCTTCTTCACCGCCTTCTTCTGCTACCGCAGTTTCTTCACCAACCGCAGCTTCATCAACAGGCGCTTCCACTTCTTCAGGCGCAGCTGGCTTCTCTTCTTCTTGAACTGCATCCTCTATCAAAAGTGACATAATTTACACTAATATTATAATCAAACCTAAGACTGTAGAAACTGGATCATAATCTAACCTAATATTATTAATACAATAACACGATACGGCTTTGTATTGTTTTGAACTAAAAACATATATTTTGTACCTTCTGCCTTAGCTTCTTCTGCTGGTGCTGCGGGTTCGGGTTCAGGCTCTTCTTCCTCCTCTTCCTCAGCTGCAGATTTCTTTACTTTGGCTCGCTTGGGACCAGCATCGTCGAAGCCAACCATTCCTGTTTTAATTTATGTATGTATAAAACTGATTAACTATAGTACAACATAATTTAAAATATAAAAGTTATATAATAAATTGGTAACAAATAGGTACCAAGTAACTAGAAGCAAATTATTTTCCAAAGTAACTAGAGCTATTTTTAATATTAATCATACCATATCCGGCAGCAATTTGAGCCTTCGCTTCTTCAGAGTCCTTCCGTATGGCTGTTCCTTGGTATATATACAAGGGATATGCCTTTCCAAACGTCGGTTTTGGCTTGAGTACAAATCGGCCCTGTCCATAATGATAGGCTACCTCGTCTGCCACCCATTGAGGATTGATAGTAGTCAGAACACGACCGACCTCCTCTTCGAGATCCTGCCATTATTTTAAACTTTTAAAACGCGTAAGTATTCCAATTGTCCCTATTAAATTCCGCATTAGGCTAAAATAAAGACCGCAATGCGTATAATACTAGCAAAATTTACTAACCGCCTCAGGAACTTCCTCTTGATCGTCAGGTTTTAAGAGTGTGCGTGGTTTCAGCCAGTCTAATGCTTCATCTTCCGCTAAGTTAGCGCGGGATTTATTACCCTCCTTCTGCTAAATATATAAAAATAACACTTAGTTTCGTTCACAACATATCACTATTAATTAAGCATAAGCCATCGAAGGTGCCTACATCAAATTTCGATAAGGTTCTCGTCAAAAGCACAGTCTCGTCATCTATTTTCATTGCCCTCTTGACCATAGCTTTCAGCATTTTTAATAATTAACGGAACGAGTTGCCTTCCAAAAAACACAAGCACGCAAGCTTACCGCAAATCAAGAACTGCTCAGTCTTCTAAACGTTTAAGCACCACTTTGATTTACGAGTAAATATTCCAGATTTGCATATTATTTTATGTTAGAACTTTATTGGTCGTGATCATGTAACAGGATTGTAAATAATACTTCCATTTTTAGTTCAGCGAAAGCAAGCGTAAACAAACTATTAAAGATCATTGCGTGCTTTAAGCATTTGAAATGGATTAGTAATTTTTAATTCGTGGTAAACTTGTTATTCATGAACACGCAACAAAGTGCGGGAAAAGCGGTACTCACGTCACTGTCGTCATCGGACGACATGTTTTGAATTTAATTTATGATAACAATTTATATAATACTCTTACTCTTATCAATTTAATACTCTTAGTATTTGAGTTTACCCGATTTGTACAAAAGAACGCCTCTAACTGCAGTATCCTCGGTAAGGAAGTAACGGAGCAATGATTACAGGTGTAAACTGCATTCCATTGATTTAAAATCACGATAGTGCTAGTTCAGAATCTGATACCAGAAAAACTTTCGTTCAAGGAGTTGATTTTATTCAATTTATATAATTTTGCCTGTACTGTATTATATGTTTAAAGTAAGCTTTAATCGAACTGACCTAATCACGATTTGTTATACCAAAAAACATTATTGTTAATGTAGGAAATTAATTATAGTTAATGTGTTCGATAAAGAAAATAGGTAAAACTTTCTTTTGCATGTTTGCTTTAGTTAGTAAGTTCCACAGAACGAGATGGGTTGAACCAGGAAAACTTATCTGAGTAAGTTGTTGTAGTTTATGAATTTTACTACAAAAAGAATATGAAAATTTCAGACAAAAGTCAGTTGCAGGTCGATATTACACACGTAAAATGTTATTTCTGAATTAAATAGTATATAATTCCAAAATATAGAGCAAGATAACCGAATGGTAATATGGGAATAAGGGGATAATTAATGAAAATTTCTTCATCTTGCGCCTTATATAAACGATGCCTTTTTTTTAATATTGTTCCATTTTTTTGCTTTAGTTTGTACAACAAGAATTCTAAATAAATCTCATCAGAGAGAGAAGATATTTTGTATTTTATAGCATTTATTACAATCCCTCAGATATTTATTTTGAATTTTATTAATCCCCAAAATATGTAAATCATTTAATGACAATGGAAACAAACGTAGTTCCGGCGAGCGTGTCACCAAATTCTAATTAGCGCCGGTGTCTGGCATTAGCTTGCACAGACGACAAGACAGTTTTATGCCAGTGCTTTTTGCCACCCCCTTTGAAGGCATGTAGAATACATAAAGCGATACTGTAATGAATCTCAATTAAGATGATGTTCGATGACTAAGTCTATCAGGATCTAGATAATTTTTCTTACTGATGCCCATATGCTTCTACCTTCTTCTTTTTTAATGTAATTCGATATTAATCTTTATTATTGTTGTCGATTAGGTCATTAATTGACTAGCAAATGGTAGTACTTTGGGAGGGTTAGCGGAAATTTTTTTACCGCTGGTTATGTGTGTTGTAATGTAAAGAAATATTATATTAGTATGAAATCATAAAAATATCGTTTCAATTTTTGATATTTACAAAATTATATTTTTTGGATTTTATAACACATCTAGACACGAATATGAAATGTTAAAACAAACACCCAAATATGTAAGTACCACAGTTTCTCAGTGTATCATAAAAAAGTGCATTCATTGTGGGATAAAAGAGGGCTCGTTTTTATTGCATTGACAAAGGATAATGTGATACTATTTGATTACAGAATACATAGGAAATCTGTCTCGGTCATTTTTTAAATAATTTAATTTTACAATGGTAAACTATATTTCAAACAGATTAGCTTTTGATGTGTACACGACTCTGTAACTGCGCATAATTTAAGCCTTCAAACGACCTGCATTTAGTCTTCTGCGGTTCGACAGTATCATCGCGTTTGGAAAATGAGTTCACGAACGGTTCAAATTAAAAGCACACTGAGTATTGCGCTTACAGTTAGAGTATTACTGAGCCATTTAGAGCAGTTGTTTCCGAAATATCTTCTGAGATGGGTGAAATAATAATACCTATTTATAAATTCATAAAAAATGGGTCAACTCGATTATACAAATGAGAAGAGAAGGAATAAAAAAGTTTAAAATGGATACTGAATTTGAATTAAGTTCTTATTTTCTGTTTGTAATTTTTTTGTTTTATTGTGTGTTCATTCAACTAAATATTTTTACTTTCTGTTGAAATTATATTTATTCGTATTTACAAAATAAGGAACCGTTAACAATTTTATTATAAATATATAATGTATCAAATTTGATTATTATTAATAATACCCAGGAAAGGTGTTGTGATTCCGCGACGATGATTTGCAATGTGAAATAAAGAAAGAAGAGTTAAATTCAGGTAATTTATTTATCAAATTTATATGTATAACACTGTACATAGAGTATATACGTACTGTTATATCCGGACTGTGTATATGGACATGCTCACCCTAAGTGTCTTTATATTTAACTCGGCATTTAGCAACATTCCACGCGATTTTATTAGCATCCAGCTAGTCTTTAACTATTCCTTAATCTCGACAGACAGCTGCATATAATTCATTTTTAAGCCTATTTAGCCCGAGAGTCTCATAACAGTACGTATTTCTAAGTACCACAATGTTAAGAACCCAGTTTTCTATCCTTGGTTAATATTTATTTCGTCGAATATTATTTATAGAATAAATTTTTGAAATGGTTGTTTAATACGATATGGTCTTAACATAGGATTCAATAATTGGCCCTAAATGAATGAGGTTATTTGTCTTTTCGAGAATTCTTAACCATCTCCAGTTATCGCTGGTGCTAATATCTAATATAATAGTAACAGTGCGTAATAGAACCGAATAATAAGTAAAAGTAAAAAAATGAAAAACTTTTTTCTTTAATTTCCATTAATTTATGAATATTTGATCCATAATTTATGACTTTAAGACAATCACCTCAGGGATAACAGCGTACATTTTCTATTTAGTACATCTAAAAACGAAAGTTTGCGACCTCCATGTTGGATTAATAATAGTTGCAGATGTTAGCAATATTTAGAATGCGATTACCTTTAATATCAATTGGAAACAAGTTAATAACGTCAATAAAACCGTTTATGTTGACATTTCCTTCTTCCCGTTGCGTGATGGGCGTTAAACCATATTACCGTTTGATCGACGATATTACAGTTATCACAATAACGTTGATAAGCACACAATCGATTTATAATTTCAATACAAAATTGCTGATGAGAAATTTTCACTGAAGCTTCAAATGGATGTTACTTTATTAATAGGCTATTTGGAAGACAGGTTAAATGCTGGATAAACGAACTTTCGCGGCATAGTTCGGTGATTATTAATTTGGGTAATGGTTGACATATAATTACATACATATAAGTGACCATGTAAATCGAAAACTATTAAAAGCTCAGGTATATAACCTAGACAATTGGTGTCATTGTACATGGCTTTATTAGCTTTATCAGGTTTTAGGAATCCGTACTCAAAGGATAAAACGGGACTCTATCACTGATTTTGTTATCCGTCTTTCTGTCTGTTGGTTCGTCCGTCTCTCACTAGATTGTAATGAACAGTGATGGATAAAAAGTTGAAATTTTATTTGTGTATTTATGTGATCTTGTCGATATAATAACGAATAATAAAAAATCCTCAATGAGCAACGGTTCTCACGGCTATAATTTGGATGGGTGATAAATTTTTTGTATTCCAAGTGATCACATTCAAGCGAACTCGATACTCGTACTGGACCGATTTTTAAATCTTGAATCCTGATATTATTTATTGTGTTCATAATACTCATGAAACTGTCCCTTTTCTGATTCACAATTTGATTGGACAAATTTTTTAAAGGGTAATATTGTTAAATTAGAATGATTATATTTGGGAAGTTTGAGCTATAAGTTATGGTAAAAACATTTTTTTACACTTTATTATTGTATAAGCAAATAATCTCGAATCGATTTAAATTATCCGTAAAAGTATGATTGGCGAGTAGCGAAGCGATATCATATCTAAGCTTTGAAGTACATGATACGAAAAAATCAGACACAGGAAAGTTATCATTTTCATAGCAAGATTTATAAAATCATAAAAACACATGTATCGCGCAGCCAAATACAATGGTAATACACAAAATTTGCATTTGCGTAAGCTTTTCATACGATTAGACATGCGTAGACGATAACACAAGGCTCTTCTATTCATATCGATATGTTAGCCGTGTTGATATTTTATTTTAAAAATAGCAAAGCATAAGTCAAACATTTTAATTCCATATGATAATATTTCGTTATATTATTGGAGAGATTCGATCATAATTCAAGAGTTTATTTACACGTTACGTATTACTATAAAATACCGATATGAATATGCAAGCCAGAACCCAGGACAACGGACACACACACAGATTGCCAAGGTCATATGTACAGTGAGATTTCCTTACACCGATCAGTACTTACTCTCAGACGTTTAAGAATCAACCCAATTGATTTTTCTGTTGACTTACTGCGCCACAAATCAGGCAGTCGCACTGGCTTTGCCATTTCTTTCAGGCTAGGAATCTAAGTGGCAAAATCTTCTTTAGAACTGTGAGATCTTAAAGTCGCTGTGGTTACAAAGATGTTACCTTCCCAGTGTCGCATGGCTACGATATTCCTCATTTAATGTGTCATTCTGAATTTGTTGTTGGTTAGAGTTTGTTTGATTTTCATTGATCAAAATTGTTTACTTTAGGTCTTTTAGAAGCATTGATATTATAATGAGCATCTCTCACATCACTCAAGTAAGTAGATATTAGAAATCAAGTGTTATATTATTCAAAAAATTAAGCTTTTATGGTACCTTCTACATTAGTAATTTTAATCAATTTCAATGTCAACGATGCAATGCAACATTGAAATAAAGTTTCATTAAAATAATTATATAGAATCGTTTATTTCTTAAAGCTCAACACAAACACAGATAACCATTTAACACCACTAAGTTGTGAATAAGATTGCGAATTTCATATAAATTCAGGGTGAGATTTTGATCTATGTATAGACGAAGAGTACAAATATATCGTTGTATATATTATGATGACTACATGTATATGACTGAAGAGTACTTGGAACAGTGTGTGGCCGTTGTTATAAGTTATTTAGTTGCAGTATTTATTGGATTTTGTTTATGAATTAAGTAATAATTAACCTTTCTCTTAAAACTATGTATAAAGTTTTAGATGACGACTACATATTGCGTCGCATTGGTGGTTTCTATACCGTTTATAAGTCGCGATTAAATATTTAAATCACGACACAATCACCATTGGGTCCACTTATGAATTTGACAAAAGAAAAGTACCTTACCCTTGTTTGGTTACGATCTGTAATTTTGTCTGTACTATTGGTGCGACAGCGTGTTGTGGGATATTTGTTAATTAAAATTGAGCTTTAAGTATCCTATAATATGTTCAGGTTAGATTAATTTCGACGTGATTACGTAGTTCAGTTCAGTCAGTCAGTTGGTTTCAGTTTTAGGGAAAAGCCAATAAAGATTAGTTAGTAGAAACAATAATCATTTCAACTTGAAACTTTGCGCTTTATGTGAGTTACTGGGATATTGAAATACATTTTAGTGGAAGTAACAAGCTTAATTAATAAACGTTTCACACATTGAGGTATTATGCTTCCAATTCAAATCGATTTAATTTATTATTAAATGAATATAATATTATTCACATGTTTGAGACGTTTGAGGTTTTTGGACTTTTTATAATAGTGTGTCCAACTTTATTTATTCAATTATTAGATATGATGGCAAATTTTTGTTAAAAAAAACAACTCAGATGCAAATGTTTATTGTTTTTTAATAAAAATCCCGTGTTTTTTTGTATTCTTATGTTATACTATAACATTCTGTTACATCATATGAAGACCTAGGTAGGTACATATTTGAGATTATGTGTATAATTGTATCGCTGAGGATCTGTAGCAACGCATGTTAAATCAATGATATTGTAAAATTGCGCAATACAAACAATTGTTTTAAATGTTACGTGTTTCACTGAAATTACTCTTTTTCGTATGCAACAAAAACCATTAAACCGAGTATATTTTGTTAAGAACGTAAGTAATTAAAACTGGCGACATTTTGATATTATTAGTAAGTGAAGTCTAAGATACCTACCTTCTTAGGCGCCATATCAAGGCTCTACGCCTTATAAACGCACCACAGCATGGTAGTTGAAATTTATAATTTAATTGAATAACTCGATGAAAAACTTAGATAATAAATAAATGTGACGAAACGTCCGATTTGAATTCAGAGTTTTTATTGCGCGCGCACGTTTCCGTAGCCATGGCAACGCGGGGCGGGCGGCCTGGCAGCACCGGATTTTGGTGAACACCGTGGAGGTTTTATAACGTGTATTTGCTTTCAGTGATATTGATATACTGTATATTGGGTCCTGTGAGAACCAGGTAATTATTTTCTTGTTTATACAGAAATCTTGAATTTATTATGTATTACGGGTAAATGATAAAATATACCTAGAATATATTATACGCATCCTTGTAACCTTTGGAATTAATCAGTGACATTTAGCTACAAGGCTATGAGCAATTTTCCAATTACTTAGCAAATATATGATTGCATATAATTGCAATTAATTTCATTCGTCTTAATCATCATTGCTGAAAATTATTGGTGTATTATCGTATTTGTTTAAGGTTTTATCGACCAAAATACCTGATTTCGGTCCCTTATGGTGGCTAGATCTAAGTAAACGCTCTTTCAATATAAACATGTCCCTCATGGCTTTCATTGACTGAAAAAGCACATTTTCGATATACAGTATAATAAATATATAGTGAAGCGACATAAGTACACAATAACATTTCTTATAAAGATTATAGACATAGATTATAGATATCATAGAGTATAGTTCTTTATGATTTTAAGCAAATCTGAGGAAAACAAAAAGAGGAAGTAGTGATATTGTTTATAATTGTAAAAATAATTATATAGAATTATTCTACCTAAAATGAAATTGAACACATATTATGACGAATGAATTATTCTTGGTGTGGATTAAATTTGTATATTACCAAATATTTAATAAACCTCTTCACATTCACATGCATTTTGGGGTTAATTAAATAGGTATTAGAGTTCTTTATTATATAATTAGTTAAATAGATTTTTTTATTATTATTCTTTTACATGATGATATTTTCTTAAATGTTTTGTTATAAAAATGGTAAAGATTCAAATTATTAATGTCTATATATAATGGAATTCATTTCTTTACTATGAGATCGTATTGTTTGATGAATGTAACATTTCAAAATAAGAGTTCATAATCATTTCAAAACTCTTGAATTGATTTTAAACGCGATTTATTTATTACATTATTTATTCCGAAGTTTGGTAAACTTTACAGCGAGTGTGGTCACGGAGAGAATTACCTATTGAATTTTCAAATGTATAATAATAATAATAAAACACTTAATTGCACACACAAAAACAATATAAAAACAAAAATATTCAAAATAAAGAAAACGCGGTACAAATAGGCGGCCTTATCGCTATGAAGCGATGTCTTCCAGGCAACCTGTGGGTTTAGGAAAAGTTTGAAGAAAAAAGGGAAAAAAGAAAGAGAAAGATTTGGAATGTAGAAGGAGCATAGCAATAGCATTATAAAAGGTGCAAACGAAAGTTAAAAATGCAAATACACACACACATAATTATATACATACCAATATACATAAAGGAAAAAGATGAAGAAAAAAAAATAGTAAATGAAAGTAAGTAAGGTAAGAGAAAATGAAATAGATACAAATTAATTGTTGTGAAGAAAATGTTGTTTGACAAGATACTTGAAGGAGTTGATGGATGGAGTTTTCCTTATGTTGATAGGGAGTGAGTTCCACAACCTTACAGCTAGCACGGTAAAGGAAGAGGCGTAAAAACGGGTTTTGTGAGCAGGCATGCGTAGTGTAAGGTTGTCCATAGATCGCAGATCGAGTTCGTGAGAAGATCCCATGAACACGAATCTATGGTTAAGGTAGGATGGGATCTAGGATCAAAAAGGATAGTGTACAGGAGAGAAAGGACATGAGTATTTCGGCGAAGCCGGATGGGCAACCAACTGAGTTTCGAGCGATATTCTGAGATATGATCAAATTTGCGCAAGCCAAAGATAAATCTAATAGCATAATTTTGAAGTCGTTCTAATTTGTTAAGTAGCTCCTCATTAAGGTCTGGAAAGCATGCATCACCATAATCAAGGATAGAAAGCAACAAAGACTGAGCCAGCACAATTTTCGTAGGAACAGGTAAAAAGTTAAATTTTTAGTTTTATAGCATTGAAATGCTTTATAAATGAGAAATTTTGAAAGAATAGAAAAAATTTGATCACGAGGCAGGATTAGAACCTGCGTTTCTTGCCTAACTGTAGCAACGCCTAGCCTCTCGGCCACCCGTGATCCTGCCACACTAAACAAATTTCTTCTACTCTTTCGGTTTCATGTGCCTAAGGGGCACCCCACGCCATCTATTGAGATGTTTAAGAACCATCACAACCAATACGAAACATTATTTCAATGATTACAATACTGTATCGATGGAACGCGGCCTTTGTTAAATTTAATTCAGGTAAAAAGTTGCTCAGTCGTCGTAAAGATGAAGTAACGCCAAAAATCTTACGACTTACTTGCTTAATGTGTTCAGCCCATGATAGGGTTTGGTCTAAATGGATACCCAGATTTTTGACTGTCGAACTATAAGGAACTGGGACTCCATCGATATAAATTAGGGTCAGAACCGAAAAAGAAATCCTGGATATGTAAAAAGAACTACCTAAAATAGTAGCTTGGGTCTTTCCAGGATTTAGTTTGAGACCATAAGCACGGGTCCATTCAACTATGGATTGAAGATCTGCGTTGATGCGAGAGATCTCTTCTTCAAGATTTTCCACTGACGAATGAGTGTAAATTTGTAGATCGTCTGCATACAGATGGTAGAGAGAAGAAAGTTTGGAAGATATAGAGTTAATAAAAACACTAAAAAGGAGAGGTGACAACACGCCGCCTTTAGGGACGCCAGCAGTAACGTCCGACCATGAAGAAAGAGATTCATCAACTCGGATGCGCTGCCGACGACCCTGCAAGTAATTACGAAACCAACCAACTACAGCAGGAGATACGTTAAGAGAACTTAACAAAGCTAACAGGATATCGAAGTCAACGGTGTTGAAGGCATTGGAGAAATCAAGGAGAACTAGGATTGTTAGCTGCTTATTGGCCATCGCTAAATGAATGTCCTCTGTAACCTTGACAAGAGCAGTAACCGTGCTATGACCCGACCGAAACCCAGATTGAAAAGGATCTAAAAGTGAATTATAGTCTAGAAAGGAGCACAGCTGTTGTTGCACTAACCTTTCCAGAACTTTAGATAGGAACGGTAGAACAGATATAGGACGATAATCGGAAAAATTGGATGGATTATTTTTTTAGGAAGAGGAATGATGTATGCATCTTTCCAGGTCTGGGGAAATGAACTTGACGATAAAGAGAAATTGAGGATGTGAGTCAGGATGGGAAGGATAATATCAAGAATGGGTAAAATCATAGCACGCCCAATACCGTCACAGCCAAGAGCATTCGAAGCGATGGCTAATATATTCTTCTTAACGTCACTGGCCGTGAAAGGTACAAAAATGAACGGAGGAGAGTTAGGAGTTTTCATGGTGGAAAGAAGTTTAATGGTATCAACTTTAGAGTTATAATCCAAAGTAGACTGAAACGAGGAGAAATGTTTATTAAGAATGTCTAAATTTATGTTGACAGGAAATGAGTTAATCTGAGATTTACCAACTCCAAGTGTTTTTAAAAATTTCCAAGTGACTGCAGTGTTGCCGCTCTCAACGGATTTGTGAATATGGCGTCGTTGTGCGTCTCTACATATCCATCTATCATACATCGTATTGCAGCGATTACGAATTGCTTTGTATTTTTCACGATTGGAGTCCGAGTTATTCAGTTTAAATTTGGCTTTCACCAAATTTTTTTTGTGAATAAAGGATCTAAGTTCATCAGTCAACCATGGGACAGGACAATGCTTAATTTTAACTGCTTTAATTGGTGCGTGAGTGTCGTACAGTTTCGTTATAAGTAAATTAAAAGCTGACACTTTGGCGTCTATACAATTGACTGAAGTAACAGGCGACCAGTCAATCTTTTGAGCATCATTACACAGACGCTCAACATCCATTCCTCGAAAACTGCGCTGTAACAATACTTTGTGCCTTCTTTTGGGAGGACGTACTTACGTAGAATGTATGATAGATGGATATGTAGTATTTAAAAGAACGAATGGAAATAGATATGATATTATTCTACTACTTACCTTTTATTCTGATGTTCTTTGCAACCCTCTATTTACCATAGCATTTTTTAATTCCTCTTTCACTATCCGTGCAATTTGTCTGTGGAATATTCTTCTTGAGAATTTTAGATGCGCCAATACACCACATAGGTTTAAAATTTGTGTCAAACGGCGTTTCTTTTCCAATATTTATTAAAGATTCTTTTACTTTTGAGTTAATTTGATTTTGTTGATTGCGCCTTTTATCTTACATGTCCTTACCATGAAAATAATCATAGCTATTAGAAAAGATTGCTTTTTAGCAATAAGAACGCCTTTTGTGCACTCGCCATGTTTTTTTTGTTATAAATAAGTATTTTATTTTATGTATTCTGAGACTAAAAAGTAAAGGGTTATAAATAATAAAAAAATACTCGCATAAAAATAAATTAAGCACAAAAAATGCTGTAGGTAATATAAAATCCGTCGATATAAACAAAGTGATGTATAAACATATAGATGTTAAATATGTAATATCGCTTATAATCTTAATTGATATAAAAAAATTGACGTAGATTTTAATGAATTTAGTTGTTATTAAGTGTGAGTTTCAACTTAGTGAGAAAAAAGAATATATTTCCATGTACTTCCTTCACTTCACCTAAACAGTGTTTAGATGATTAAAATATGTTTCAGATACAATAAAACATGGCCGCTGATGAATTACTCCCTCTTCGTCTGAATGTTGAGCTCGATGACAGTGGTATCGACAGCGATGAGGACAGGGTGGCTCGAGCTAGGCTTGCAGAATTACACGTAATATATTAAATATGTTTTATACCATGATTGGTAGAAATGCGATTGTCTTATACCCCCAAGCGAATTAGTTCAGTTGTAACCAATTGAAAGTATAATAGTGAAACTATAATTAATTTAAATGTCAAGTTAATTGAATCATATCATCATCACCATCATCATCATATATTGGCCTCTCCTAAGGCACGTCACTGTACCAATTGTGACTAACAACCTATACGGATATCGTCACTCCACCGGGTAGCAGGACGTCCTACGCTACGTTTACCAAGACGCAGTCTCCACTCTAAGACATTTGTGCCACAGAAGTTGTCCGTTCCGCGACATATGATCGGCCCACGGCCACTTCAGCGCGCTAATATATTTATGTGAAATTCTTTCAATGCTTAAACTGTGATATTACAATACAGGCGATTTTCTCTGAAATCTAATCTTCTGCATTACAGCAGAATGAATCCAGCAGTAGCGATGAGGAACCAAACGAAAACGATGTCAATGATCCTCTTCTAGAATCCATTACGGATGACTTTGAGAAATTGGTAAGAACTGTTTATAACTAGTTAAGAATTTAGAAAAAAAAAAAAAAATTGAATTCCTGTTTCAGGCAGTATTTTATAAAATGTCTCTTGGAAAATCGATGTTGAAATTATGTTAGAGCAATGTATATATCCATATTTCTACACATACTAACAAATTATCAATTAACTAATTGGGAGCCTGTTACACAAATGAATAACTCGCTTTTTAAAGATTAGAAAATGTTTCAGAAAGATTAGTTGTAGTTTATGAAACATAAAAACAAAGGTATATGTCTAGCTTTAAAGCTTTCAAGCGGGCATACTTTTATATATTTGTAATTTGTAATAATTTGGGTATAAATCTTAATTCCGATTTCAAATGAATTTGAAAACATGGTCACTCCAATTTCTAAGAAATTACTCGATCCAATTTGAAATTGTAGGTAACCTAATTAAATTTAAATAAAAAAAAGCGACTGTGTGTGTTGACCCAGAAACGCAGTATATATAATATAAAGATAGTGTGGGACGATAAAAATACCTTTAATCTGTTTTATTGCCAACAAATTAAACAAAAATTTAAAATAATATAGGACAAGACTTTCCAAAACTTATAATATATCATATTAAACTTATACAACTCTCAGGCAATAACGTGAGATAATCAATTCCAGAAAATGATGTCTCTACGTGCTGCCGAGCGCTACGCCGACTGTGAAATAGACCGCTCTTCGCCTCAGTTGTTCGAAGTCGAGTTAACTGCTTCAGAGGAAGACGAGGATAGCTCAGTATTAGAGCTGGTGATACCATTGCAATCGTCGCGGTATAAGAGGGTACCAAAGAAGTCGCCCTGGTTTTGGCTCGATGTTTTCCTGTGCTACTGCTGTCTTCGATTGTCTTAAATAATATGTTGTTCAAATTGATAATTTTGGTCGGTGTCAATTCTCCTAGTCATTTATTATTTTGTGTCAATGTTTCATACTATTTGCAGTCGAACAATTGTCTTTTAAAGGTACGAATTATGTAAAAATTTTAGAACTTTATGTTCAATTAGATGGGTAACCCTGATTTTGATTAGACTTTTAAATAATGAGATTATTAGTTGGGTTATGAACAATTCGTCTAGATCATTTTACTATTCTGGTATCGGATTAAAAAGACCTTTTATTGATGTATTGTAAACATTGTATAACCTTCTTTGTATTTAATAAATGTTTTTGTCTATGGTCATCAATTATAGAAGGCTATGATGTTTTTTTTTTATAATTGTAAGAATTACGACTAATATTGTTAAAGTCTCTTTTAATATATAAGGAATAAATACGAATCATAATTAAATAATTGATTCAAATTAATGTGAATTTAAAACTACATAATACTGTCAATTAATTATTAATTGTTATTAATTATATAAACTTTCCCTGATTTGGCTTTGTAACCGCTTTTATATGTATAAAGTACGAAATTATTTGTTTTGTAAGGCAATTAATTTTTTATTAATAAGATTGTACTGTGTTAAAATGAAGCATGATAACTATTATAACTTGAAGAGGACCTATTATTTGGCGATAATAAAGAAATTTGTGTAAGTTTTGAATTTATTGCCTAAATATAATTTAGGTAGCTTTTGTAACACAAATATGTAATTTATTTCTAAGGCTCATTTATGTCAATAAAGTGTTTTTATTTAATGGTCTTTTTGTTTACCTTTAGGATAATTTCATTCAATACCATGTTATGCCAGTTAACTGTGCGAATTTCTTTTAATATCACACAATGCTAATTATTCTTGATTTCTGTGTGAAGTTATTGTGCAAAACCGTATATAATGAAATTCAGGCTAATCACTTTCATTTTTAATTGACTTATACATAATTTTTGCACTACACGCTGACATCTAGTTCTTTCTTTGAAAAACATTAGCGTTAAGTACACTTTATCGACTACTCAATAATAGATGTCACTGTTATAAATTCATAAATATTAATAATAAAAAACGGCGAAATCGGCTATTTAAAATGTAATGTATTACACAAATATTTATTTGTTTTTCTAATATCGTAATGAAACAATTGACTTTAATTTGTTTTTGGGAATCTATATATTTATTAGTAAAATCGACAGATGGCACTGAAATATGGGTAAAATAGTTCAAACAATATTAAGTTCAGCGATCAATATGATACTCCCACATTGAAGTCATAAAGTGATATGAAAGACGATAAGGGTTTGCAACATTTCTCAGTATGTTACGAGTATACCACGTAAAAAGATGCATTCCTGTCGTGATTTTTCATGAGAATTTTATTGAGACTATGAGAAGGTCTTTTATTAAAATTCAGTATGCTTAAGAAACTTAAGTAACGCACGTGTACACTTTAACATAGTTGAACGTAGAAACTTGGAATGTCTTCTTTGACTTTCAACTTGTACACATAACTGTTTATGAATTGATTTTTCTATTCAGCTCTCTTGGCGAAGTATGTTATTAATAGGTTAAAAACTGTATGGACAATCTATTAATGATGATACAAAAACAATAATAAATACATACAGACGAACATAGAACCTCCTTTTCGATTTGGAAATTGATTAAAAAGTAAAAGACTCCTTACTTATATCCTACTAATATTATAAATGCGAAAGTTTGTAAGGACGTGAGTGTGTTTGTTGCTCTTTCACGCAAAAACTACTTAACCGATTGCAATGAAATTCGGTACTTAGACAGCTGGACAACTGAAATAACATATAGACAACTTTCATCCCGATATTCCTACGGGACACGGACTTACGCGGGTGAAACTGCGGGGCGCAGCTAGTATGTTATAATAAAGAATGTATTTTCATAAAAAGTGTCGTCTTTTTAAACGTCTTTTATAATATATAGTTATAATTGCAGTAATTTACTTGTTTTATTGAATAAATTTGTTCAAAGCTTTAAATGATTTAGAGTTTTGTGAATGAACTTAATAAAATTATTTCTGGCTAAACCCCCAGTTTCGCATACGTAGTAAATTATGTAATATAATAAATGCCTTCCTCCATAAGTGTCCTAACTGAATGTTCTTATCAAATCGGACCTGTTGTAGTTCCTGAGATTAGCGTGTTCAAACAAACTCTTCATCTTTATATGAAGTAAAAAAATATAATTATAAGAAATATTTCTTTTAGAGAATCTAAAAGAAATATTTCTGATTTGTTTCTGACTCCTTCATTGTATTATAAACACACACACACACAAGTTAGGTATTGGTATCTTTAATACAGGTTATTCTGTAAAGTTCGGTCTTGAACCTTTAATTGTTTGATACCTATTTGTACTCCTACCGTGATGTACTTAGCTATAAGGTTAGGTTAAGTGTTTGATTTTATAAACAAATGTGATTTGATTTGATTTTATATAATTAGTATTAACACAGAGTATTATATAATAACTAGCTGCGCCCCGCGGTTTCACCCGCGTAAGTCTGTATCCCGTAGGAATATCGGGATAAAAAATAGATGTTGGCCGATTCTCAGACCTACCCAATATGCTTACCAAATTTCAGAGGAATCGGTCAAGCCGTTTCGGAGGAGTATGGCAACGAAAACTGTGACACGAGAATTTTATATATATAGACTAGCTGCGCCCCGCGGTTTCACCCGCGTAAGTCCGTATCCCGTAGGAATATCGGGATAAAAAATAGATGTTGGCCGATTCTCAGGCCTACCCGATATGCACATAAAATTTCATAAGAATCGGTCCAGCCGTTTCGGAGGAGTTTGGCAACGAAAACTGTGACACGAGAATTTTATATATTAGATATGCTAATATTAGTATAGATGTATTTACGTATTTATTAGGCAGTTTTTATTAACTCTTAAATTTCATTAAAAATGGTTCAGATATTCATATCACAATCCCACCTTAAGCTTAATACGATTGGAATTGCTAAGGCATTTGCAACTATAGGTGCAAGGAAACAATCCTATCCTATTATACTTATATTGTAAATACGAAAGTTTGTGAGGATGGACGTATGTATCTTTGTTACTCTTTCACGCAAAAACTACTCAACTGATTGCAATGGAATTTGGTACAAATATAGCTGGACAACTGATGTAACACATAGGCAATTTTTTATCTCGACGTTTCTACGGGATACAGCCAATTATAAATCTTCTAGAAAAAGGAAATTAATTCAGTTGTTATTTTTTGTATTTTCTTTCAGGGTTTTTTGTTATTTTGATTAAGAATTTTTTCATGGTTTAATTTATAAGTCTCATGTTTTTGAGATAGATATAGATAGATATAGCTGCACCCGGCAAACGCTGTTCTGCCTTACTCTGATCATTTAGAGGTATGAAAAACAGATGTTAGCCGATTCTCAAACATACCCGATATGCACACAAAATTTCATAAGAATCGGTGAAGCCGTTTCGGAGGAGTATGGCAACGAAAACTGTGACACGAGAATTTTATATATAAGATATATATAAATGCAAATGAATCGCCAAATGTGATGTTAACGTAAAATTTGGGAACGACCAATTGGGTATTTTGTTTCATTTTTGTTAAGGCACAAGGAAAGTTTTTATGGGAGAAGAAAATGTACCGCTGGTGAACCGTTAGTTGTCTATTATGACCTTTGTGGAGTATGGAGTTTTTATAGATAGTTACGGAATAATCTTATGTCAAAAAATATTAATAAGATTATAACATTATACATTGTACATAAGTATTATGTATTAAAACCTTTATAGTTCAATTATATGATAGATATGTTGTATAGAATATTGCTGGGAAATTTGATAAAAATATAAATCGATCGTACTTTCTGTTCGATTGAATAAAATCATTGCAATAAATAAAATTTGGAAAAAGGGATATAACAATAAAAATAATTGACAAATGACTCGTGATTTTCATAAAAATAAACGATACAGAGTTTATATTTCTTGAAATATACGTAACACAGTCATTAAAATGTAATAATTAAACTTATGGATTTCGTAAGGTGGAAATAAAACATAAGAAATTGAAGTTTTTGTTTCCTTGTCTTTCCATTCAATGTTTATTTCTAGACTATAGAAGATTACTGAAGCATTCACATGTTTTAATGAATATTTATACACACAAGCATCTATTTAATGGCGCCATTTCCTTTCCTTTATGATCCACCACGTACATACATGTTCTTTACAATGAATCGCGTTGTTTCATCTCACCGTCGAATGATGATTTAGAAAATGGGAGTATAATACAAATTTTATAAATGAATGTTATCTTAAAGTCGTTATGTTTTATTAGTTTTCTGAAAATAGCGCTGGTTCTCTTGAAGTTGTGTAAGTGGAATTGTTTATCTAATATTAATATTTAATTTTAAGTTCACTAGAAAAGCAAGATGTGTTGGTAGAGGGAAAATACTCCTATTTTCTATTCTTCATATTCTTTATGATACTATATTAAGAAGTGATATTTAATAAATGCCACACGGGGGCAAAAATTGCGATGTAATACCTTCTTTAATATTATAAATGCGAAAGTAACTCTGTCTGTCTATCTTCCAAGCCCTAAACCGATTATGATGAAATTTGGTACTAAGATAGATTGAGACAGACAGAAGACATGGGATAGAAATAATCCCGGAAATCACACGGGAAAGGAAATGGGGGTGTTTTACCTTTGACTAAGCACGCGAAGTCACGGGCGAGTAGTTTTATAATAATTTTTATTTTACAAGCTAAATGCGTATATTCTACGTAGCTTATAAAATTCAATACCTTTATAGCATTCCTGCTATAAATATGAATGAAACCTACACACAGCGACGTGTATGCCCACCCAATAACCATTCAGATATAGTATACGATCGAATAAGCTGCAAATTCTTTCAAACAGGTTACATTTTTACCCGACTGAACCAGGAGAGGAATGTTTTTGGAGTGAATGCATGCAATAGTTATACGACTACCTACATACTTATAAATTCCTTTTTCTACGATATTTACTTTACAAAGTAAAGTATTATTGTGGTAATTTTACATTGTATTAATTCATTGAGATGTTTATTACGTATTTTTCGTTAATTTAGGTAAGTTATATTTAAATGTTACAGAACAATAATTCGTATAAAATTGTACTATTTCCGTTTGTTATATAAGTATAAATGCTAAAAACATTGTATTCGATAAGTATGTACACAGTCGAAAACAACGATTATGTATAACATCCTTATCCCTTTAATATATTTTTTTACATTCATACGATTTTCTTAATAAATCGGTCGTAGGGGATAGAATACTCTTTAAAGCTTATCACCTTTTCACAACCTCAGATACTTATCTGAAGCTTTCTTCAATTCATCTTTAAGCATTTATTCACTCAGTAAAATATCAATTCACTGATATCCATAAGTGCATACACTCATAAATGTTGGAATATTAAGCTTATCGTACTTATATTCTGTCAAAGTTCCAAAGCTCTTGAGATACGAAATCGCCGCTTGAAGGATGTATTAAAATCCTTGAATCGGAGCGTAGTTAAGGTTTATTAGCCTCGTATTCTAAAGCGTTCGCATACGTGAAGGCTATTTAATCGTCTGGGTGGTATCGCCCAGCGTGGTTCAATGGGCGGCGACGCCCGAGCGGTCTCAGTCGCCAGTCGCGCTCCATGCCCCAGAGGGGCTGCACGTGTCCTCGCTGTCTCTCGCGACTTATGTAACCATCCGCACGGTGAGTCCGCAGCCTCCGAGCCCCTTCCACCCTCGCCTCCATCGACCCCGCGATTCCGAGCCGCTAATTCATTCCGCCGCGACGTGCGAACGCTCGCTATACCGCCTGTTCCATACGATAAACTCAAAACTTCGCTTGACCCTTACGTTCATGCCAGCTGAGTGGTGACATAATCGATGCAGTAAGTACCGGTGTTCGAATATCCGCGGATGAACGTGTGTTATATAACGGGACCGTGTTTGATCGAGCGTGGATAACTAAGTCATGCGAAGGATCGCTCCGAGAAGAATTTCAAATGTTCTGCCCGCTGGTCGATCATTGTTAAGTATTTCTTAGAACGTAGCTTGGCACACGGACCTTGCATATCTAAACTATACTTATTCCTCGTAAGTTAGATGCATAAGAATTATAATAATCATTCTTATAAGACAATGAATATCAAAACAAGCTCTATATTCATATTTGCAATAGGTACTTTATTAAAAGCTATTTATTCTGGTCATTAAAATGCCAAACAAAAGAGTTCGTAAGGGCTGTTTAAATTATAGTTGAATTCCATTCATAATTGGATAGGCCAATTGAGGAAACTCACCTATTTGTGGAGAGATGCAACTTTTCGGCTGTAAAAACTGGAATAATAAGAACGAATGAACTCATTCAACATTCATAACTGTTTTTGTTATTATTAAGTGGCTTATGGTGTCCATTGTTCTCGTCTTTTGTTTTAGTTTTATCGATGTGCAGTTGCCGAATGTTTTTGTTTGTATCCAAAAATGCTTCGCTCATAATATTCGCGATGGAATTTTTAGGTTATTAGAATTCTTTACTAAGCCACTATATATTAGGTTTTTCGGACGTTATAATTATTCTTTTGGTACAGTTATATACCACAATTTCCAGGTTTTATTGCAATTATAATTAAAGTATACCTGACTTCTTTAAGATACCAATTAAGTAATTGTTTGTATGAAAACTAGGATTGTTTTTATGAACTTGTTCAGTTGTAGGTTTAAATCTTTCGTTGTAGAGTCCTTAGGTGCTTTAACATTTGAGTGCAAATATTTTCCGTCAATTTAAATATAACCAATGCTATGTATGGTTATAGTTATCTGACAAAATTGTAAATGATTTATTTTATGTTAACAACGTAATTACGAGTATAATGAGTATTATCTCATTACCGATTGAGAAACCCCATGCAACGCAGTCTATTCTTTATCAGCTATCTTAAATACCTTGCCATACAATGGGGTCGTCAAAAAAATCGCAAGGAACTTCTCCCAGCCATATTGGAGATTTTATTGAAAAACTTGTTTTGTCCTCAATAAGGGACATCGAACTTTAGGGCGTCACTTTGTTAAGTTCATTATTGTTATTGTCCAAACAGATTGTGGAAGTTTTAAATCTTGTGTAAATTGTATTTTTGGAAAACATAATTAAACCATTACAGAAGAGAATAAATTTATAGACTGATTTTTATCAGATGCAAATCAATGACTTGTTTATGAAAGATTATGTGGTATCCGTTTGTGTATGTTTGTTTACGTAAGCTAAGAATTGCTCACAATGAAACGATGTACCATATTTTTATGGAAAGTTCAACATATTACAGGGCAGTTAGTTAGGGCATTAGTGTTAAAATGTTATTATAATAGTCTAACTTTTCAAAATTGAAATAAGAACCTGGCGGTATAAATAGGTTTTTAATTTCCGCCTATAAATTAACATTATAAGGATTTTTGATATATATTTCTCATGTTTCCAATTCTAGTTAAATAATAACAATCCATTGTTAAATGACATCATATTGTGTATTAGTTTTTTTTTTAATTAAAGAATTGGTCTGAATGAATTACTTCATGTAAAAGAAAACGTAGAAAATACATATCTATTTCTATAGAATTATATAATATTCTACCAAAATCACTTCATGTTTGAATCTAATATAAACCAAGAATTCCAGAACACTTCTGATAAATTAAAACAGCTATACTTTATAGTATATTTACATAAGTACATTCAATTCTATTTAGTTGATACCGCCTGAAATTGACAAATCCATTGAAAAATTAACTAGAATCTTGAACGGGTTTTATAAAGTACATCTATATATAGATTGCTATAAGCGTCTTCTTTCAAATTGATTAAAAGCGCAAAAAGTTAGCCAGCATGCAATATAAGTGAATATTTCTCGTGATGTTAAATGAAATGTACTTTGAGCAAAATATGGGATACTTTGTTAATGCATTTTATGCACACTATAGTTACTTGCATATAGATTGTTGTTTTCACGTATGTGTTTGTGGTATTCATGATACCTACGTACATAGAGTGCAAAAAACGCATCTCATTTAGAATGCATGACTATATAATCGTTATGTTAGTCTGACATTTTGCAATAGGGTTTCGCTAATCGAATTCTATTATGTGGGATTGGATTCTCGAGAAGTAATTTAGTTTATATTGGGGCTAAGCTTATTATGGATTTTTTTTTAAATAGCTTTTTAAAAAATTGTGAAACTCGATAGATAACTTTTGCAATTTGCCACAAACATTTGAGCAAGTACAATATATGTATAGTTATTTTATAAATATTTATTTTTATGTTTCACAATTCCATATTACTCAGGTACCCTCTGAAGGAAGGCACCCGGTCTTTTGGAAGGCTGACGTGGGGACACAGATCCAACACGCAGAGGCCCTTTTGAGATTTTTAATGTGTTGTGTGATATATTAAATATTATACATAGAATTATTATCTAACAAAATTTATAGCCGATATGAGTTGTATTCCTACATGATTACTGTTTTTGTAAGCATTTAATTTTTTGCTCATTAGTTATATTTGTTGGTAGATTAAAATTATTTTTGTGTTCTTTTTGTACTTATGGGGCATTAAATTTTATTATTACAGAGTTGTGATTCATTAATACTTAGCGTCTACAAAGAATTTTAGAAAATATTGGCATTAATAATAATTCTTTGAAGCATTTTGACTCTAAACTAGTACCTAGTACGGAGGGTTAACTGGAAGCAGTATACAAGTCCATATAAGGACAATTCATTCTAAAAATATATGAAACGTAGATTTCTGTTTTAATCGTTTTCTTTCTCTTTACTTTATATTTTAACCGTCAATTTGTTATATCATGTGTACACGTTAAAAATATATTTGATGTTAACAATTTTGTTTCAATTAATTGAGTTAGTTTCGTCTATGGATTGATATTTGAATGCTATGCGATACTATGTTTAGATGTAGATAGTACCACATTATAACGTTCCAGATATTTGCCACACTTGTCAACTTGTGAATGGCTATAAAATGGTATCTTTTGTTGGGGTCTCTTTGAGCCCAAATGGGTGTATACAGCACCCGTCAAAATTGACATGCTTAGACTGAAAATGATTTATCATGTCGCGAAACGTCGAAGACTGTGTTGTATTTTCCGCATTTGAAATACGCATCATTTATCTGTGGGAAATTAAACTATACATACATTCTATTAATGTAAAGTAAACGTATTTTACTTACAAATGAACGTGGGGTACATGGACGAAAAATGGAGAATGATATTTCTGTGTAACAACGTTATATGATTGATATTATTCGAATTTATTATTAAACAAGCCGTTGTGTCTTTAATTGGCATGCAAACATTTAATTTGGAATGAGAATCAGGCATTATTAAGCAAAACGTATGCTTTCTAATGAATCGGCAGTTCTAAGAACATATTTATTACATTTAATTCTTTATAAATTAGAATTTTACATTCATTGCTGTTATATATATCGCAAAATGTGAATCTAGTTTAGCACACTTATTTTATGTAGATATACAAGTTTAAAATATTTCACATTAGCGACTAGAGGGAATAAAGAAATAAATAAAACTTAGCACTACGTTCTAGATTATTGATAACTTTCAAAATAAATAATTTTTGAAATTAGGCCTCTAGTTTTTGAAATTAAAAATTTAAATAATTAAAATCTTTTCTTTTAAACATTATATTAGTTTACTAGATACACGAAATTAGAATTTCGATACATCTATATAGTTTCGTCTGTTTTCAATAAATTATCCCGCCAAATTCAGCAGTTTTTATGTGCAAGTATATAGATAGGCGTATTTGTGTAAATCGAATCGTGTGATTTCATCAGATTGTTTTTACTTAATACAAAATAATAGCATCTATCTGCTATTATATTTTACCTTTTGGAATGCTTTCAAGTGTTTAAATATGGAATGATATGTGGAGCTATCGTTAAGCTTGTTAAAAACGATTTAATAATCAATGGCTCGAAAATAGTTACTAGTAAGTTTACTCCTATGGCACATAAACCCCGCAGTGGGTCTTGTCCAGCAAGACGGGAACGAGAGAGTTCTAAGTTAGATGCTTTTTGTTAAGTCGATTAAATTTTTGTAATGATGTATATGTATGCAAATATTTTATTTAAACGGAAGATTCTGAAACAGAACTTACCAAAAATAGATTATTAAACGGTTTTTTATCAACACGTGGTATCGTAATACCATAACGAAATACAAATAACAATATTTATAATGTGATGTGTGTGTGAAGTAAAATAAACGATTCCATAACGACACTACGGACGTGTACTGACTGAAATGAGCGGAGATAGCAGTAACGCGATATTAGATTATTGATTGGTACCGGTATTGGTTCATTGATAACGGTATTGATAGCGTTAATTAAATGGGTTTGGTTTTCGGTTTTTATTGTATTAATTATTTGTTAAAAAATATTACAAAATTTGTTGTTTTTGTTGTTATCCGAAAATTTTAAAAAATCTTTTCGCGTAGGTACTAATATATTCATAAATGTGAATATTATATTATTATGGCACCTTAGACAATAGGTTTCAACGGTTGGTCGGTTTGACGATTTGCTATTTTTAATTTTTAGTTTTATAGCATTGAAATGCTTTATAAATGAGACATTTTGAAAGAATAGAAAAAATCGATTTGCTATTTTTTTTATTTGACCCAAAATGCAGATTCCGACAAAAACAGGACATATTTTTTTCACATAACAGCCCATATACAATACAATAATTCGAATTCTTATTTCAATGCATATTATCAGACTTCACTGAAAATATTCAAGTGTTCTAAATAAATCCTAAAAAGGATTTTATGTACATTTTTTTAATTAGATTAGCAGCCAGTTCTATTTCCTAATTAGATCTAGAGCGATTCCCTTTTGTCAGACACGCGAAGGCAATAATCATTGTATTTTAACAAGTGTTTAGTGTACAGCCATATAGAGTAACGAAATTACCTAATAAAGTTTTATGGCGCGATCCGGGTCGATTAGACTTGTTGTAATCATGATTATGTGTAATTATATAACCTTCATTGCCATTTGTGGTATAAACTTTTCAATCTGTAAATACTCTGTACGGATTAACGTGATATTATTTTGATGGTATTATTCCAAGTTTTAACTCAAACTCAACTTATACATTTATTTATTTAATTAGACTTCTAAAACTGCACTGTTGTATCGTAATAACAGTGCTTAACATTTACCACCGGTTCGGAAAGCAGTTTCTACAGAGAAGAGCCGTTCAGAATCTATAGTCGCACTTTTCCAATGACGTTAGTATCACATTTTATTACATAGGTAATTTGAATACAAAATAAAGGTTCCAAAGAACTGTACTGTGGTTCTTAAGCGACAACATTCCGTGGGTTTTTATCTTTCAAATATTCATTGACGTTATAGTACGCTGTCTGAATTAGTAAATTGTTAATAAATTTTTTAATTTAGCCCTACTAAATTTTTGAACACTACTAAGAATTTTATTGTAAAAGCGTATACATTGTCCCATTTCCCTTTAATCCATACTAATATTATAAAGCTGAAGAGTTTGTTTGTTTGTTTGTTTGTTTGTTTGAACGCATTAATCTCAGGAACTACTGGTCCGATTTGAATAGATAGCCCATATATTGAGGAAGGCTATAGGCTATATTTGTACCACGAGCGAAGCCGGGGTGGACCCCGTCATTCATTTAATTATTTTTTTTCATTCATTTTAAGTAGCTTACACGTAATTATATGATAAAACTTAGTATGCCATTATAACTTTTATATTTATTTGTATAACTATGTATTTATTTTATCTAAAGATCATCATCCCAAATAATATAATTATTGACTACGTGAATCTGTCTGTCTATCTATTTTCCAGACCCAAACAAATGAAATGATTTGGCTGAATATTTGAAAATGGTCATAACATATTGTCTCAAAAATCAACGGAGATGGGAGTTGTGTGGGTAAAATCCCGATACATTTTAACCTCTGAATACGCGGTCGAAACCGGGGGAGAAAAACTAAATGAAAATACGTGAAGTGTCACATAACGTCGCTACGTCAGAAATCATATCGATTAAATGGTCATAAATATAATTTCTACAAACATTCCAGAAAACAATCAATAAGACTAAGCAAGTGATTGGTAACTAATAACCTTATTTGGGTATATTTTATACTGTCCGGCACTTTAGAACAGACTGAAATCAAAATCGGGTTTGCAATATCCTTCATGAAGTTATAATGAACTAGCTGCGCCCCGCTGTTTCATCCGCGTAAGTCGGTATCCCCTAGGAATGTCGCGATAAAAAGTTATCTATATGTTATTGCAGATGTCCAGCTTTCTACATACCAAATTTCATTGCAATCGGTTCAGTAGTTTTTAAGTGAAAGAGTAACAAACACATACACATCCTTACAAACTTTCGCATTTAAATTATTAGCAGGATTAAAAAAAATACTTTTATTTTTAAAATTATGTTTTTCGTATTGCGATATAATTAACTATATAAATGCGTTTCAAAATGTGGGATGAATTTTCATTAATTATGAACCACAGACCGAAATTAATGGCATATTATTTGCCATTATAACACCTAATGTGGAGAGTGTAAACATCACAATTATTTTATTTGCCATCCATTATGACGAAATGGCTGGAGTGCTGTTTAAATTCCAATGTGTTAAAATTCGCTTAAAACGGTACCGAGATTCGTTAAAAAGGGTTTAATGGGTTAATCTGGGCAACTTTTTAAAAGTATGATATTTTCAAATATGCTTTTTTGTGTTGTTTTTTTCTGATTGGGGCGAGTGAGAGCTATTAAACGTGTATTATGATTTGCCCGCTTCTCGGGAATATTCTGTACAAGTTGTTTTAAGAATATGTGTTTTAATAGGAAATTAATTTCTTAAGTTCGACGTTGTATGCGAGAAATACGAGTAGAACCACACTTCGAAAATTTATAATCACGATAAATATCGAATACACAGAGTACTGTAGTACAGAGTTGGCGAGTATTAATGAAGAGCATATTGAATTAAATCTGTGCCAAGAAATAGTGCATGAATCGGAAATATCGAGTTTTCACAGTGAACGGTACTACAGTTGGGTAAACTGAATAAATAGGTTATAGAAAAATTTAATTTGAATCGTTCACGTTGTCACCATCGTTTTACGATTTACGATTTTGTGTCGTATTTCCTACATTTGCGTACATACAAAATGTGTAATTACTAATTTTTTTAAAAGATTAAATGCCGATCTTAGGTAGATAGAATGGGTATAAAATCTTTTTAGTGATATACCATACCATAGACATCTTCGATTAACGTTTTAATGTGGTGATTTTGGTCTATTTCAAGCTATACATTACCGAAACGTTTCCTTTGTCTACGTCTCTGTTCTTTGTTTTTAAAGCAATAAATTCCTTAGTTACTTCGCCCGCCGCCCGCTACGAAATGCAACTAGTTTAAATTCACATCATATATTGTTGAATATTCTCCACTCTTATATGCCTTTATTTCCCGAAATAATTTCAGGTTTAGTGACACATTTGTTGCCATTGTTATTCTTACGCTGTGTGATGCTTTTGTTATTTTCAAAGATAGAACAGAAAACTAAAACAATAATTAAAGAAGTTAATGAACTGTATGTTCTTGAAACCATTTGTCAATAAGACAGAATCTTGGTAAACGCGCCACCTACGCTAGGTTATCTCTATGCCCTATTTCAGCCATTTCACAGCAGACAATAAGTTTCCAGTTAATTGTTGCCTAGAAACACGTCTAATCGTTTATCATCTCATGGAAAGAACCTGAAAAAGGTACAATAGGGTTTTGTGATCTGTATCTCTCGACAAAGTGAGCATCGCAACCAGTGAAATGACGCAAGAATGAACGCTTGTTGTACTCTCGAGTCTAGACAGCTGTGTAATTATACGTGCTGTAAGTCATAAGCAGAATATTAAATAACTTTTTTAATACCGTTTTTACGTTGAACATATGCCGCATCACCCGTGATAGGAAAGTGTTGACATGCCTTTATGAAATGTGTTAATCATGTGTTCTGCTAACATTTTATATGTTAGCTTTCTTATTATATAAAAGCTTTTTCATATGATGTCATTTCATTTTTATCATTTATTTTGTTGAGGAAATAATAAGGCAATGCGAGAGGTTTGTGTACGAGGTCAAAAATTTGTTTTAGTTATTATTACAATTAATATTATGAAAAACTGTAAGGTATTTTTAATATATTCCCTATTAATTCGAATACATATTGTGTAATTCCTTAATGAGAACATAATGTAACTTTTTTATTAACACGGTATCGGATTACTGATAATCGAATGTCACTGTGGCTTGGGAAGTAACAATTTCCATCTAATACAAATGTTACGGTTTCTCTTGAATGTATCGGAAGGTTTTATTTTATTTATGTACATGTGTGTATACAGTTCAGGATTTTATCTTAAATATTTCGCCATCGTATTATATGTGGTCCTGTAAAACATCTGCCGTTTGTTTTGTGGGAGAAAATAAATAATTATTTGATATCAGGTGTCATGTTTCTCGGCGAATTTTCCGCGAACCCAGTGATATAATATCACTCGTATCTCAGTATTACTTTCAATGATATCACGTTTGTCCTTTTATGGTGGCATTATTCCATCACAATACAATTGTTTCGTGTGTTCTTGGATTTTATTATGTATTTTATTATGAGTTTTTGTTAAGTTTTAAATATATTTCTTTCGCTGTATCAATTGAAAGCTAAATTATTTCCAACATTGTCGTCAATACGAGAATACTTAAATTTCTATCAGGGAATTTTGAACAGTTTAATGCCCATGTTTAATTGTAATGCGAAATAAATGAAAGTTGTACGAGATATAAAAGAACTATCAATTCATTATAAGCATTGACATTTTTTTCTATCGTTTCATTGCTCTGAAAATATTACAAAAAATTAAAAAATGATCGGAGACAATTGTAAACAATCCACAGCGATTGCCAATTCTACGAAGTAATATAAATTTCAAATGGTAATAAAGTGATTAAGTTAATTCAACAGTACCTAAAGGCTTACCATTAAAAGGTCGTCAGCGTATCTGAGTGAGGTCTGCTCGTACAAGATTAATGGCCGCTTCACAATGGAATTGTATGTGTTAATAGTTTTTATAAGCCCTTGTAATTATCTGGACATGCTTTTTGTTAGGGAAGTACAGACCATTCGACTAGGTTGTGTCGCGGTTATGCGTTTGAGATTTACTAAATTTTATGTGACTAACGAAATTAGTGAATCACTATATAGTGTACTAGCTGTGCCCTGCGGTTTCACCCGCGTAAGTCCGTATCCTGTATCAATATCGGGATAAAAAGTTGCCTATATGTTATTCCAGTTGTCCAGCTGTCTACGTACCAAATTTCATTGCAATCGTTTTAGTAGCTTTTGCGTGAAAGAGCAACAAACTCACACATGTGTGTACAACCTTACAAAATTTCGCATTTATAATATTAGTAGGATAGGCGTGTAGTATAGAATAGGAGAAAATTGAGGGTAAGACATAAGGGGAACAACTAGGTTAAAATAAATTTTTCTATGATGACATTTCAAGGAATTACAATATATTATGTTTTTTGGTATTAAGTCTTATACTTAACAAAGCGATACTTCTAAGTAAAAGAAAAATAAAAAGTAGCTTTTTTCACATAAGATCGCGGTGTTAGAATTTATTTCCACAATGTGGAAATTTAATACGAGATTCCTCAATTACTCTGGAACCTTCAATTATAAACTTACGTATACCGCATGAGAATAAATGAAGCATGAATTTCAGTATAAAAACATGATTTAATTTATGCGTTACAAATTTCATTTATGGAAATACAAAAACAAAGTTTCCGTATCTCAGTATCATTGCATAAATTTATTATTGAAACGGGATTTTTACCTTGTTGCTAAGTACAAATACAATATGCTTTGGTTCGTTAAACTTTGCGTAAAACAAATATTGTTAATCCTACAGATGGATACTACGTGCTTTACAACCGAAGTAATCACTAATACTGGTACTACCATATCATGTCATTTAAGTGGTAAAACGTATTCTCCCTTTATTAGTCAGGTATCAGGTTCATTTTAGTCTATTGTGATATCAATAAGTACATATTTATTTTGCCGAGAATTCTTCACTGTTTTAACAAAGAGTAAAGATAAGCAGGCGTCTAGTTTCGCTATTGTTTGTTGTGTTACTAATTCCACATTTGTATGTCACGAATTACTATCGTAATTGCGAAAGAAGCTTCAATTGCGACTGTTAACGCAAATCTGTCAATAAGGACTATATTTCAAAGGTATACAGTTCGTGTAAATACAAACATTCTAATTAATGAACAGCAAACATTGAAGAGAGAGTTAGGATTCAAATAGTTTCAATGTACAGATATATGTGTCTGTTACATGGGCGTAATTGTTGTTTTAGTTATATACTAGATGTGACCCGCGGTTGAAACCGCGTAAGCGTGCTGCGTAACCGTATCCCGTAGGAATATCGGTATAAAAAGTGCCTATGTGTTATTTCAGTTGTCCAGCTATCTACGAAGCAAAATAGTATTATTATTCACCAATAGATGTCAGGAAAAAAAACACGAATAAAACACGAATATGACATTATTTCAGTTGTTCAGCTATCTACGAAGCAAAATAGTATTATTATTCACCAATAGATGTCAGGAAAAAAAAACACGAATAAAACACGAATATGACATTTTCTAAAAAAATTCCTAGCTAGATCGATTTATCGCCCCCGAAACCCCCTGTATACTAAATTTCATGAAAATCGTTGGAGCCGATTCCGAGATTCCAATTATATATATATATATATATATATACAAGAATTGCTCGTTTAAAGGTATAAGACTACGATAGTTTCTCTTAGGATTTTTGCTATTCTTACTAATTTAAAAGTAAAACAAATATATGAAATGCTTTTTCTGTCTACTAGCTGACTGTTTTACGCTCCGACTTCCCAAACTACGCAACAAAGATAACTCAATTGCATTGAGCGTGATTGGTGAGGCAAAAATAACGTTTGACATACAGACAGAAGCTCCGCCAAATCCTGTAATATGGTTTGTCTGTTACTGAGCGCTAATAATATTAAATCATACCTATTGTAGTTTGAAGGACGGTGGAATCGTGACCGGTTATTAAGTCAAGAATGGAGAAGGATGGGACGTCTCGTGGGTTGTCACGCGAAAGATTAATGAGCTCTGTAAGCGTTTTATGTAGGGCTGCCCATTTCGGGTTTTAATATTATATTTTGAACAAACGAACGAGAGTTATGTTTGATTTGTTATGAGTTAGCACAAACCACCGACTAGTAATAATAAAGATTATATTCTTTCCTCAGGTGCAGGAAAATACAACAATGAAAGGCTTGCCATCCTTTTAAGGTTACCTCAATTCGAAGTTATTGCGAGTTCGACCTTCTAGATCAAATGCTTTTCATTTTATTTGCTGCAATAGCAAGCAGCCTAAATAGGAAAGTTAAATTACAATAAAATGACCCTTTATTAACTTTCAATGACTGTAATTACACATTTATTTGAACGTTATTTAAAATTCTCCAAATTATTTTAACTTTTTTATATTCATAACCTTAATATTTGAAAATTTTCGTAGCATAAGCACGGAAAACCAATGATGGTGATTAGCCGACTTATTAGTATCGGAACACCGGGCTGGCAGATAATTTCCGTCTTTCGCCCCACCGACCACGAGTTAGTCTATTAATATACTTAAGTGCGACAGCGTCGGTCGATAAGCCGTAGCAATGTCTTGGCACTGCAATATAAAACCTCATTTCTTTGTGAGGACGGCAGTAGGACGTCTGCGTTGATGGTTAGCCCGGTATTAGTTTCATAGACGATAAAATACGTTGAAAAACGTGACCTAAGATGATCACGCGTGTAATACCGGTGAGGTAGACAGGGTTGCCTAGTACACCCAATTATCTATATATAGAATTGGACTCCAAACTCAGAAATTTACACAAAGTATCCTTTTACGTAAGGTATAACGAATGCTATTAAAAACGAAAATGTATTTTTTGTTTTATCCTGGAACTTACACAGTCATACCAAAGTATTTAATGTTTGAATTAACATTTTTAACACAAATTTCATTTCGTATTTACACTAGGTCTATTCAGTAGTGCCCAGAGTTGCAAATTTTAGTGGGTGTAAAACTTGGCACTCTGTTCACAACAAATTCAAGTAAGTAGAATTCGATCACCTTATCAATATTTTAAAAATATAGTACCTAATATTGATTGTTAATCTTTATTTTACCCGAAATCTTGAGCTCTAAAGAACATGTTCCATACATATCATAAAAATATAGATAATATTTTATCCATCTGATATTGCCGACGGTTTGTACTTCAATACATCTAAATATCTCTCGATTCCCTTTGATCCTTTGATGAATTGAATATAACTAGAGCGGCATGAAATAAACCATTATGAACTTTAAGGTGTGTTATGTCTAATGGTCCACTCTGGCTTTGTCCATGGTAGTTATAATATAATCTATTATAATATAGGAATCACGTGCATAATCTACAGTGAAATCTTTTTCTAAATCAGTCCCAATAGTTCCTGAGATTAGCGCGAGAACAAATAACAATTCGTATAGTAGAAGCATAGACAAGTTGCTTCTTTTTAAAATATCGTTAACAATATAACAATGCGCTTAAAAAAATATCCTCGATTCTGAGGACGTATTCATACATAAACAAATTTGCTTTTCATCCGTGCATGTTCCTCTACTGAAGAGCAACGTACAAACCCGTTGTAATCTCATTTCGCGTGTTTATTGTTTTGTTTGTAAATCTATAAGCTTTAGAATAATAGGCTTTATGCCTGTATATATATTGCGCTAAGGCGTTGATTTGTTTTATATTTATAAAGTAGCGAGGGAGACAAATTAAAAACATAATAATTCAAAGAATAAATATGCAGTATTTGATTGAAGCCTCATCCAATTTTAATTATGACGAGTAGCTTATATAAAACATGGGTATCAATTGTGAATTAGGTTATTTATGTTATTATAATTTTTAACATTTATAATATCTACTCTGTAATATGGGATGCACGTCCTGAAATAAATAAATTTATTATTATTATTATATAATAGCCTTACTATTGTTGTCTGTGAGGTTTCGCTATTTCAAAGTAACATTAGAGAATAAGCACAGATAATAAACATGAAGTCTTTAGAGACTCAACAAATGTATGCTATAAATCATAGCAAAGGAGCAATTTATGTTTCATATTAAAATCCACAATACAGCCAGCTATTAAAGATATTAATAAGAATATTAAAAACTTTTTTTTTTATAGATTTATTCATGCCTGCACATATGATTTTAATGCTCGTTATGTATAAAGTTATGTACTTGTACACATTGAATTAAATTAGCAAATAAAATTGCCAGCATATAGTTCACATTTTTTTATTCATACAGAATATTGAATTTTTATGACTATATGAATTTAAAATTATGACATGAGTTTTATATATAAAAATTGTGTCCAAATTTCCATACTTTTTATGGAGTTGGAACTATTTTCTGACCGATTTGAACATTTTTTAACAAGCAGGTTTGGTAATGTCCCGTAATAGCCTATTTGCGAAGAAGTATTTAGCTATAAAGTTGTGTTCAATTATTATTTTTTTTTAAATAAATGGCATACAATTGTCAAGATGAGAATATAATATATATAACCCTAGGCATTGTAGCAAGCGAATCACTTCATAGTAACTGATAATCACCTCCCATGAGCATTGGTAGCATTAGAAAATTTTATGTGTTTATGTTAGTCTATATCAGACGTAGCAATTTAAAATACTGCCATGCAAAAGCTCATTTTAATACATAGAGGCTATAAATAAGCAATCGAAACGTATCCAGCCTGAACTAATTCAGGAAACCCAGTTTAGACCGCCAATTCATGCCGATAGCTATATTAAGACGTAGCGTGGTTGAGGTTCTAACAAGAATTTGACCTATTTCATAAATTCGTGAGAGGTCAGTGTAACATTTTATAGGGAGAATTAGATTACAATTTTGAAAGGATTATACGGACTTGCTCACCGGCCATTTCGTTGAAACGTGAAATGTGAAAACGACTAACGCCTTCTTCTCGTGCAGAGCAAAATAATTGTGACTTAATTAAACACGCGTTAGCTTACATCAAACGTTGAATTAATAATGAATGCGGTTGTGGTTGCCGAATTGTTTTATCTTCGTGTATTTTCTTGTTATGTTATGAGATATTACACATATATATTCGATTGTAATTTTGAAAAGATAAAAAAAAAATATAACAATAAGTTCTTTAACTATTGAATAGTGTAACAAATAAACAAACACAAATTTCTTTGTTTCAGATTCGACGATACGAAGCACCAATAGAACGATAACAAATTATTTACACAGTGTAATCGACGAAGCGCCTTCAACAATTATATCAATTAATAAGCTAGCTTATAAATAGTATAGTGTACACAAGTGCCAAGCCGTGCGCGGTATTTAGTATAGGTACGTTCGCACATGACACACGGCTTTGTGACGTAGTGTGTCTGTACCCGGTACAGACGGTGTTCGGGTCGAGCGCGGTCGCCAAGATTGAGGTGGTTGGGTGCGGGTGGGGCAGGCGCGCGCGCGTGCGTCCCTTGCACGCGTTGGGTCGCGCGAGCGGCATGTTGGCCTCGCAGCGGTCGCAGTCCTGCAACGAGGAAGGTGCGTTTTTCGGCGCGCGCGCGCTCCGCCGGCCGCGCGGGAAGGGCAGTGGCAGCCCGCCTTGCTAGGGGTACGCCATGTCGCTGCGCAGCCTGCACCGGAGGCTCTCCTCCGTTAATAACACGTGAGTTTCATTTGTTTTGTTCACATTTTGATGTAACAACATCATCAGCATTATCAGCCTATAGCACGCTATCTATAGCACGCCACTGATCCCGGTCGTTTTTGTTGTATGCCTAGATGAAATTTTTCGGTAGGGATGAAAATATGGTTTTATATCTAACTGGTATGTGAATATGGTTTGGATTTCCATGTACGAAAATTTTTTTTGCACAGTACGTCATTAAATATACTTTAGGAACACCACAACTAAGTAACAGATAAAAATTATATCGTTTATAAACAATTAATATATTCAGATAGAAGTCTGACATAGATCTGGTTTAAAATTAAGAATTCATAAAAATATTGTGTTTTACGGAACGATTATAATTATTACAAGGGATGTTAAAGTAAAAGTTCGATCTATCAAATACAATCCTATAAACAGCCTTTTACAGTAAATGGATAAATGTTTGTTTACTCTAACACAATATAATAGACTCATATCGTTTATATGATTATCATATTCCGCATTCTGTTGAAAGCTTCGTCATTCCGTATTATACTTTTAAATCAATGTAACTAGAAGGTTGGTTCTAAAACATAGAATCTTTATCCTTTAGGCATATAGCTTTTATCCTATGTATTGTAAGTCGTAGGTAATACAAGATTTTAACAGAATCCTTGTTCTAATTAATGAACTATGTTGTACTGTGGGTGTAACTATATTGTATAGCTAAACATTTACCCCGCACACGCCCTTTAATACGAGCAGAAAATAATAAAGCGGTTGATTCATTAATTTGTTTTATGTTATTTAAATGAAAAATTAATAATTGTTACTTTAACAGAATTATTCTCGTGCAAATGAATTTTTCCAAGTTTATCTCCTGAGTGCGAGATGATAGTTACAGATAGTTTCGTTTTTACACTATATATTGATTTGAAAACAATTTACAATAACTAGGTGTAGTATACACCGTTCGCCGTCATTAAAATTCACGGTCCACGTGCATTCGTTTAAAATCAGAGAGGATCTTCAGTAATTTCGTTCAATTTGACGTCCAATCTAAATCTGAAGTTACAGCGATTTTAGCGAGACGGGATCCGCTACGGCAGTGAACAAATGCGAGTCGAGGTGTGAATATTCGATTACTGGCAGTCGGGTACAGAGCAAAAACAATCAGCGATCAATAAAAAGTTTTGTGTTATGACGCGTTGGTAATTTTTAGAGCGCTCTTGTTGGGTGGTGTTTTACAAATATTGTATACGGGTAAAATGCAGCGGAATATATAACGACGCACGTTGACTGTGAAGTGCGATTGAATGAATGAATTTTCGAGAAAATTCTTTGAAGAAAAAGAGGGTATTTTTATTATTGACAAACAAGTATTCATGTACATATATTCAATTATACTACGATTTAAGAATTGTTATTATAATTCTAAGCAATGGCTAATTTAAACTAAACAATGATCAAATGATCTTCAGTTGAAATGTTTTTTTTAGTCACGTGCGCTTCCCCTTCCATCAAGCGGAAGAGTCTATTATCATCTATATATTCTAAAGAAAAGCTTAGTCATTGTAAAGGGGAGGGGTTTTGTCTTTTTTTTCTTATTATATACTGTTACTATTGTAATAGTTATCATTATTCAAATAGATATATCGTTTCATTAATCAAACATTTTTTTTCAATCTCGTATGTTTTAAATTTATAATGTACTAGCGTACAGACCCGGTTTCACCCAAGGTACTTTTTTTTCTCTCAATAAGAACCTCGTGCTTTAACAAAACGTTAAAAAATAGCCGTATTTGTCGAGCCGTTCTCGAGGTTACAGCAACACATTTGGCGATTCATTTTATTACTTAAAATACAAAATAAGCATGGTGTGAAACAGTTGTGACAGTTAAAATGTTAGAACATTGTTACATCGATCTTATAACTAACGCTTTAATATCTATGAATATGTAATTATGTACACATTTTACTAAGTCATGGTTAATAACTGCGATTCTCAATCAACGATATAAATCATATTGATTGATGTATCACTTGGCAAGGTCGGCTGATTGTTGATATTGAAACTTTGATCGCACCTCGATACAGTCACGCTATCGAAGCGACGCCATTTTCTTAGCGATTTCATGCATTTCACAAGGGCAGTTGTATAATCGAGAGGTTGCAGGAATTTTAATATTTTCTTTACAATTGGTAAGTTAGGCCTTCATGTTTGCATTACATTGAGTTATATCACGGATGGAATTAATGCTATTAAACAATCAATGATTTTAATGAGACAAAGATAATTAAACACCGCTTCACAGGAAAAATACTGCTATGTAAAATTATCATAGGTACAATTATTAAACAAATCACCCCCACGATCGTACGGGTACTAGCCATAACTATATCCATAGATTTTCATAGTGCATCAATCAATGACTACAGACGTGAATTTCGGAACTTTTGAGCATTCGCTGATTTGAGCAAATTCATTTAAACTTTGATGGAAATAGTAGGTTGCGAATAATAATAATCAATCTACGTTGGCTAGTCGAAATTATACTAATATTATATATGTGAAAGTTTGTAAGTATAGATGGTAGGATGTATGGATGTTTGTAGCTCTTTTACGCGAACACGCCTTATGGTAATTTGTATAAAACTTGGTAAAGAGATATATTATAGTATGGATGAGCATATAGGTTTCTTTTTACCCGAGTACCACGTGAGTGACGCCGCGGGTAGGGTTAAAGTCACTTATACATCAAATGCCACCATTTAAAGTGTATGACAATATCTTAATAATTCTTTTAATACATAATTCAGTACGAAGTATTTTAAAATTTTTATTAAACCAAACCGTCCACTTAAAAGAATAATGTCCTAAATAATAATATTTTAAATTATATAACCGTGTTCGAAGCGTTTTGATTTATACCGGATATTCAAAATTACATGAAATTCGCATTAATCAGCTGTTTAAAACAATATCAGACGATCTATCTTTGGGCATGCACAATTTTTCATATTATATTGTGATCATTTTGCAAAATATACATGACTAGTTTATGCCTGCGGCTTCGCATGCGTTAATTCGAAGTAGTTTAATAGATGTAGACATAAACCTTCCTCTTGAATTAAAATCTATCTATTAAAAAAAAAACAGAATTCGTTGCGTAATTTTAAAGATTTAAACATATATTGGGACAAGGGACAGAGAAGTCTTTGTTTTATAATATGTATTGTTTGTTTTATAATTATTTATAATATATATTAAGCATTAAACCCAACCCTATAACTGAAAGACAAATCGTACGTGGTACATATAATACTGCATATACAGGCCTAACTTGTATCGTAACGTTCGTTCGCCTCTATTTGCAATGTGTATACTCAGTAGGAATTGAAGCTTAAAGCACAAACAGTTGGTAGAACTAG
>NC_052115.1:5557033-5557222 GCF_012273895.1 Zerene cesonia | reverse complement strand
CGATCGCTAATCGCCATTTTGTACAATTATGTAATGCATTCATTATTCTGTTTTGTGTTATAGTTACCGACAATGCTTAATGCTTATGTGTGTTTTCTTATTAATATCGAATATATTCAAGGTTCGACGCCTCAGGCCGATCCACGGTTTATGGGTAACTTATATCGCGAATTCGCTTATATCGCGCGA
>NC_052115.1:5556599-5556856 GCF_012273895.1 Zerene cesonia | reverse complement strand
ATCTATCTTCATACCAAATTTTATCAAAATCTGTTCAGTGGTTTAGGCGTGAAAGCGTAACAGACGACAGACAGACTTTCGCATTTATAATATTAGTAGGGATAACGCACAATGTCTCGCGATGTCAATGTATTTGTATTTGTATTATATATATGCGTGTATTTATTCTTGCGTTCTTGATAGGGCTGCATTTTCTACTGTTAATTAATTGTGCTCTTCGCCCTCGAATACAATAATTTTTTGCAATATAAATGTGC
>NC_052115.1:5556009-5556273 GCF_012273895.1 Zerene cesonia | reverse complement strand
ACTTTTTTTTTTGTTTTCAAGAATGCCGCAATTGGTCTACAACAAGGCTTGATTAGCTACATTATTCATATGATATATTTTCTGTAAGTCAGCAGGAGACACGAAAAATTCTACTTTATAATACTTCTACTAAATACTATGAGAATTGACTAAACTATAAAAGGTAAATCTCATTTGTTACTGTTAACAAAAAAATTAAAAGCTCTTTTGATATTTTTTTATAATTATCCTCTTCAAAAAAGAAAGTTTAGCTACCAGATATTT
>NC_052115.1:5526838-5555009 GCF_012273895.1 Zerene cesonia | reverse complement strand
GATAGATGGAGCTTTATTGTAATGGATATTTTTTATTTGATTATATTTAATTTTTCGTATTATGAATGTTGTAGTTTACGTGTGTAGCATAGAAGATAGACTAATCGAATATCATCGGATTGTGCTCACAATCTTAAGCGACGCGCACCGGTTTCGAACGGGTGCAATAATACAATAATATATCTTACATGTAAAACTTCCCATTGAATCGCTCTGTGTCAAAAATAAAACCCTAACCAGAATCTATTACGTAATTGTAACGATCTGAAAATGTAATATTATTTTCTTTATCTACGCAAACATCATAAGCGCATTTCGCACACCGAGCATCAGCTTCCCTATTGATAAATCTAATCTATACAAAAACCCACGCGGGCTGCTTGCAGCCCGCGCACCGCGCACCATTATTTAGTCTTGGTAAAGCTGGTCTACAAAAAAAGCCATGCGGGCTGCTTGCAGCCCGCACACCGCGCAACATCTATTAAGTCTTGATAAGACTGGTCCACGCAAAAAGCCCCGCGGGCTGCTTGCAGCCCGCACACCGCGCAACATCTATTAAGTCTTGATAATACTGGTCCACGCAAAAATCCACGCGGGCTGCTTGCAGCCCGCGCACCGCGCACCAGCTAGTCTGGTATAGATATAGATGTGGTATAGATATTCTGGTATTCAGTTTATTTCAGACCTGTTAAATCTTGAATATTTTTATTTCGAATTAGTTTTATACCCAGGAGTTTATTTGTAATTAAAATTTGCAAATTAAAAGATGCTTTCTTTAATTTCTGAATATTCAAGATTCATAAGATGGTTTCCCGTGGACTCTGTGACTTATTATAATATTATATCTTTTCATAAGTCTTGTCAAGAGTTTATTTTAAAAGCTTTAAAATTGTTGAAAGCCACGTTTTACTGGATGATATAATAAAATCATATGCACTGGGAAACATGTTTTTCACCCTTAAATACGTATTTCTGAATACTTTATGCCCTACCTACCCTACCAAGACAAAACTAGGCCCATAGCAAAAGCCTGAGAGTGCATAAATCAATTGAACGTGTCGGATTATAAATGTTTTGTTTTACATCACCTGTCGGATAATATATTGGAGTCCAGCCAAGATATAACCAGTGCTTTGTCCGATATCAGATTTACTCTGATTGAATATCACTGCAAAAGTTATGCCCCTGAATGTAATGAAAATGGTTTTCCACACGGAAACGCTGATAATGTGATATTTTAATATATGTAAAATGTATGGTTATGCGGATTCTCTGGTGTTATTCTACGATAATCTGTTGTCTCGCTTTAGCGCGACTCGATATTTGTTTAATATATAATATTGCATTGCATTTCAGTAGTATTGAATGTGAGTTTCAAGAGGTTCATTGCTTCGTGAAACTGTAGTAATTATTGGCTTCTATGAGAAATATAACATAGGTGTGTCCTTACAACTGAATTGTGGAATAGATTGGGAGGAATTTTCATATTGGTAAATATAAGAGAGTTGCATATTTAAGAGGTATTTAGAATTAAGCAGGGGCTGGTATGGTTTTGCTATGACGCAAAGCATACAGACCAATTTGCAAAATGCCTGGAATCATATGCATCCAGGCTACTGGACACATTTTATTTAAATATTTAGCAATTGATATGACAAGCGTTAGCCAGCTTTATAGCATAAATATAGCAGCAGCAGAAAAAAAAATAGAAATGTATTTACATATTACAATGAGCATCATAGGCGTCGAATTAATAAATCCGTGTATCAAAAGTATCCAATAACTTCTATTTACAGTTAGCGTGGATATGAATTCATAAACTCAACTAGAAACAAAGTTATTCAACCACCGACATAAGACGGATAAAATTGCGAACAAAAACTAACACGAGAATATTGTTCTACCGTAATGTAGGTAGTTGCAACTCCTTAGTTCGCATCTAGGAAACTGCTTTCAGTTATCTTCCGGGATAGTGGACTGTAACACGACACGATAAGGTTTAAATTTGTTCTGTTATTGGGTTCGGAAGGTCTTTGGCCAGATACAAGGGTCACACCGCAAAGTGGATTTGAAACCGCACAGAATGTATTTCCGGACTAGGACCATGTAAGGACGATGTTTGGATAAAACTGAATGAGAAGATACCGTGAACAATCTTTTCGATTCTTGTTTGAATAATCTTGAGTAAATAAATCATATCAAGTTTATTAAAATTGTATCGGTAAATTTCAAATATTATGCTTTCGTAAAGGACTAAGTTACCAAACTTCTGAAAAAAAGAAAACATAATTTTACATCTTTTTTCATAAATTAATCAATCAAAATAGTTTATTTTTCCTTTTAACAAACGAAACAATGTTCGAAATTTATTGAATCGAATGTAAATGTTTTCTATATTTCGCAATATTACAAAATAACGACACTCGGGGTTTCGATATTGTTTTAGACTATAGCAACATTGTTCCACTAAAAACTACCAACGAGTTCAATATTTTTAACCTAAAAAGAAGAGTATTCGAAAGTTAGAAACGTTTATTGGGTTTATTACCTGAAAACTTTCGACTGGATGAATCAATTTTGATGATTCCTTTTTTATAAAAACCTCATGGTTTCTCATGTCCCCAGTTCATATTGGTCTAGTTCGGAAGATTGCAAGTTGGAAGGCTGTTCTTTGCAATCCTTTTTTTTTATAGTGGGGAAATCTTGCATCTTGCATAGATACCCACGGCCCCCGGGGATGGAGCCGTGGGTTATATCGGATTCTTACCGACCAAAACCCCACTGTGTTCCGTCGAGCCACTTGAGTGAACGGGCCACGGGAGCTGGTTAAAATACGTCCGCGACCCTTCTTTGCAATCCTGCGAATTTGCTTGGAATCTAAGTAAAAACAAATCATTAAACAAACATATGGGCTACAATATATCATATCATCTTAGCAGTAAAAACGAATGTATATGCACGACAGAACAATACGTTAATAAACCTACATTATGTCTTATTATTCATACAACATATATCGTATACGTATTTGGTCCATTGTTCTTAAATACGAAGATTATTTATCGTTTGAAACATTGTAGGAATAATAAAATAATTATATTATCCTCTGATATATCTGTCTAGAAATCGTCTTGGAGGGAAACAAAAGCCGGAGGTTGTAATTAGTTTCTTCATTGTTCCCACGATCCGTTCTCGTTTACCTGTATTTCTAGAATAAAAATACGTTATCTTGTGACGCGATGTCTTTTTATAGCATTCGAAATAATTATATTGAGATGGTTTTTTAATATTAGATTAGCGTGTTCAGTATTAGAGCAATTTGATGGTAAATTATGTGGTTCTGTTGACCTTCCTTTTTTATGATAAGTTCATACGAAGAAACAAATATGAAAACATAACTTTTAAAGTGTTTTTAAAACATACATCGAATATACGAAAGTATAATAATACTGTTATACTTTCGTATATTCGATGTACATAAGTATACACTTATGTACATCGAATTGATAACCTCATTCTTAAGTCGGTTTTAAAAATATTTGTATGATATAAAATTAATCGATTATTTAAAAAAATCTATGCGCCTGTCCCATACACCGCAACACAAAATCCAAAAACGACTATCATAAAATATAATTAGTGTTATTAAGTCGGAAGTTGAATAAATTACCCTCGGTTACCAGCGGAGGAGTTGTAGGTTATCTCTAATTCTTACTGTTTAAAACTCTTGTTCCGACGCGCTATTTTCGAGGGCTCAGCAGCCAGTGTTCCAGTGAACACAAATACTTGCATCATCATTATCTTTCCTATATAATTATCCAACAACAAATATATATATCCGTGCAATATATTATCCAACAACAAATATACCATAGCTTAGGTAAGTATTGAAAGTGTAGGAGGACCTCTCGAGAGGCGATACCTCCCAGTATGTATTGAATATTTTCAACACGATATTTGCATTTCATCGATGATTTCCCGGGTAATTATAGAATTATGTTAGTGATATGATCCATGCGTGGTTTTAAATAAGCCAATGGATAATAATTAGTGGCTTTAGAGATTTATATTGTTTTGTATTGAGTTAAAATGAATCTATACTAATATTATAAAGCTAAAGAGTTTGTTTGTTTATGCACTAATCTCAGGAACTACTGGTACGATTTGAAAAATTCTTTCAGTGTTAGATAGCCCATTTATTGAGGAAGGTTATAGGCTATAGGTAAGGCGAAGCCGGGGCGGACCGCTAGAATAGAATAATGGCCAACGTTCCTGTGAAATAATTTTCGAGAAAGTAGGGTCTATAAATTTTATTTCTAATATCTCGCATAAATTACAACTCTAGACGCTAAATTTGTATCAACTACAAGTATTATTCTGCTAATGCTCTTCGATATTGAAAATGTAGTCTCTTGGATATATTAATAGGATATACACTTTCTGTGAATTTAATTTTTTTTTGTTGAAAATAATATTATTATCCATTGTAATGTCTCTTGGTTTGCAATAAGTTTATATATATTTAGTTATTAGATAGCGTGTTGGATAGCCCCATTTATTGAGGAAGGGCATAGGTTATATATGTAACACGGGCGAAGCCGGGGCGGACCGCTATGACATAAAATGCAAGCATGTTTTAATGATAGTAGGTAATATTTCGATATTAATTTTATGATCTTGCGACCTTGTTTATCTTGATACTAACTGATCAATCTAAACATTGACTTTGAGTAGGGATTAGAATCTGACAAAACTCATTTCCTTTAGCTACGTTTATTAAATTTTCATTAAATCTAACAACAATTCACATAGAGGTAATTCGTTAATAAGTTAACGCAATTAACATTACCGAAATATAACAGCAGTTCATAACTAATTCCATTAAGAGAAGCACAACGAAATTTTGTTAGATAATCCAATATTAGTGCTTAGATAGAGCTCGATACAGTGAATTCAAGGTTGATGTGACGAGATTCAGAGTGACGTCAAACCATTCTTAGACGATCTATTCTCGCTTGCATCTTTTTAGATATTTTAAAAGTGCAGTATAATATTGATGTAACCCGACCGCTATGCGAAGGCATTTTGATTCAAAAATGTATTGAAGGTATAATGTTATAAAATATAAAAAGTAGATCTAGACAGTTATTATTTAATATGTTAGAAGCTATTTATTGTTTATGATATAGACTTAGGAGTGAGATGAGACTTTTCTCTAGCGAAAAATAGAAAATTGTACTTTTTAAAGGTTTTTGTTTTGTATGGATTAACTTAATCAGTTAGATGTACCCGAATAAATTATATGAATTTTCATACCGTGATGCGTATAAGCATATTTCATGTTACATTATTTGAAACATTAAACTCAATTGTTTATTTTTTTATATGAAATTGTTTAAAAATTAATAATTCATTTAACGAAAAGATAAAAGTGCGAACAGTGTTCTGATTCTAATAAGTTCCCTTTCAATCTAAAAATCTTCAAATGGTTTTAATAGTTTTTATGAGCTTTATAAAACTAGCTATAATCTGTGGCTTCACTCGCGTGGTACCCGGGTAAGTAGCACATGTGCTAATCCAGACTATAATCTATCTCTGTAACAAATTTCATACAGATACGATAGGCTGTTATCGCGTGATAGAGTAACAAACATCCATACATCATACACTTTCAAACTTTTGTGTTTGTAATATTAGTAGCATGTTAAAAAAGTTATAAATCAATAGAAAAAAGTTAAAGGGAGAAATGATTGCTGCAATTGACTCTTTTAAATGTACCTGCCTACGAACGGTGAAGTCCATGTCGGCACAAATATCAAGGTATTTGGGTCAACGAGGCTTCTTAACGTTAAAAAGAATAAATGAAATCATAATGAAATGAATGGGACAAAAGAAATGTATAAAGTTTAACAAAGGTCGGTTAGGAGAGGGCAGGCGCGTGACTTTTCACGCCATGCCGAAGTAGGTTAATGAATTAATTACGTTATTGTAAGGAGGATAAATTGTTATTTAATAAGAGATTTTGTCCAGAAGACATCATGTCGATTTCTCGTCATACTTTAAAGTCAAATTACGCCCAATAGCTTTCATTTTCTTTATACAGTGCAAATTTGTTACGATTTTAAGTCAATCTCAGTAGTTATTATTAACTTTTTAATACTTAAGTGTTTGACCAGCTTTTCGCTGCTAGAAAACTTCAGGTCACAGACTATTGTGCAATTTCGCATATAATCAATAGTCATGAAATTTTGACCCAAAATAGTATATCTTGCTGTAGAACTAATATCTCATAACAACCTCATAACTCCTCATCATTGGAAAATGTCTCATCAGCATTATTAGCCAATGTATGTCACAACAGGGACACGGACCTCCAATGAGGGTTTAAGATATAATCCACCATGCTGGCCAAGTGCGTCGTCGAACCTTTGATTTTTCGACATGCCGGTTTCCTTAAGATGTTTTCACTATGTCTGCTCTGAGTTCAATTTAAATTGAATAGAAACGCCACCACATCTAAAGAGTATTTAGATTATTTTCTTAAATTTCTAATTAGTATAGGTACCTAATAATACTGCTGATAAAAGCGATGGTTCTAGCATGTTTAATGTTCATACGATAAGACTTCTATGTAATGCTGACTGGATATCTGCCAACTATTAATAAATCAATACTAAGTTGTGTTGCCAGTGACTAGGAAAATGTGATGCGATATTGATAAGCACTTTAATGAATGACCGTATCACTTTATAAATCTATTGGTGAATCAATCGGTGAGTCATACTGAGTTAAAAATGGAATGGGAATAAGACTATATAATTATGGAACGTTTATACTGATACCTCCACTATATTAAATCTCTACTAGAGTAAAGAAGATGAGAGAGGCAGACCTCTCTCATCTTCACGCCTTAACCACTGAATAGATTTGAAAGAACTTTGGTTACGAGATAGTTTGTAATCTGAGAAAATACATAGGACAATTTTTATCCCGTATCTCTCACGGAAACGGAAACTAGGCGGAATTTTTTTTTTTTTGTCTATGCGGGCGAAGCCGAGGGTTGCCACCAGCTAGTTTAATATAAGAGTAGCATGAACCTTAGCAACATTCTTTAAAGGCAGGTTTTTAATTTTAAATAAATTTGCTTTACATAATAGCAACAATTTATTATAAATCTAAATGTAAAATTGTAAAGAATTTTTCACTTCATGGTTGTTGTAATAACGTTTCGCACTCATTTAGAAAGCGTATATCACTTCTATTATATGTGTATTTCCTACGCTGGAAATGATAATTTAAAAAGGTTTGTTGTTAGTAACTCTTTTTATCTTTTATTTATAACGGGATTTAAATTTCAATAGTTCTTTTAAATCGTGTGGATAAGAGAGTTTTTTGTAAAATTTATAAATGCTCATTTTAGACTTTTTATGATATATTGCTTATGAATACTTTAAGCGGTATTTTAGATTTGAAACAGTATTTGATTCAGTTCAGTTCAGTTCCTGTTGAAATGTTCCTATTTATATAATAAATATTTGACCAAAAAAACGAATTTTACTTATGTTTCCATGCATATTTCCGGCGCTTGTAACTTCTTAAATACGAATAACATTTCACGTTGCAAAAATATGAACAGCTCAACGCATTTTATTACCGTATAAAATATCGCGGATCAGTACAAGAATTATCCGCACCTCACGCACGAAACAATAAGCCTTTTAAATGTTTTCACATTTAAAAAATATATCGAACGCTCCAGATGGCAGCACTTGGCATAGTGCCAAAATGTTTGTATCAACCGACCCTCGAGTGATATAATAGCGTTTCCAATTTTCGCTTTTTTAATTATCATGACTTTGACGCCGAGGGACTGCATCGCGTTCATTAAATTTTTCACCGATACCCTTGACACGAATGCATATAAACAACCACAACAAAATATTTTCGATAATTCAAGGTCCTTGTTGCTTTCGAAGAGAAATTTCTACGTGCGTTTTTTATTTAACTGCATTTTCTTTTCCATTATATATTAACGCCTCTCTTTTATCCCTCCCATTATTGTTAAAGGTTTCTAGGTAAAGTGTTCCAAGGAGACATAAAATTTAATAGTTCACCTTTATACGCCTTTACCTTATGTATCAGCACTAAAGAATTTCCTTTCTAACCGTTTCCTTTATTCTCTCTTATAGGAATTCTTGCAAACTATATAAATAAAAAGCTAAACATATGTGTTAAAACCCATGTTAATTAACATTTCTGTTCTAGTAATTAGCTTTCGAATAAATAAAATTGTTTGTATGAAAAAACTTTTCTACGATTCAATTATATTAATCCCGGTTAAGTAATTGGAAGCGAAACCACTTACGATCGGTCGATGCAATTAGCGGGAAATAAAAACTGTACAGATACTTTTTACACTCAATCATTTCGCTACAAGATTTTTATTTCTTTTAAAGATTATCTTTGTACTTTGATTGATTTGTGAATTAATACGCTCTTATACAATCAGTGTCATTAATTTATTTAAGAAGAGAACTTAGCCGAAAACAGATTGAGAATACAAGCCTGTTGTTACGTATCATTTGCGAATGAGGTGAATTTAAGTTCTACATAAAACTAAGGCCATATTCGTGGTTTAATTTAGCTGAATTTTATGTCTCCTCAAACAAGTAGGGCGCTATAAAAGAGAAACGTACTCAAATGTATGTTAAAGAAGTTATCCAGGACACACTGGCGTGCCGAGTGTGCTAGGTCAAGTTTTTATTTACGTAATGCGCTGGGTGGAAGCCAGACGGTATGATTCCTAAGTTATAGCCGTCAAACTAGTTTGCAAGTACCGACTTAACTATCGAATATCGATATTTGAACCCATATATTCGGTACAACATTGACTGATACTGAATTGGAGCACCTTTGATTATTACAAAATTAAACAAGGCGTTTGTAATGAAGACTCACTTGAAACTAGTACAATATTTAGCACCTAGATTGCATTCTGTACGGTATCTGTTTTCAATCTATGTCATTCTTGGAAAATGGTCCTATTAAATTGAGGTAATTTTTATCGATATTACATGCATCGATTGCTGAGGATTTTATTATCATTATATAATATGTACATAATACATAATATACAACATGTGTTATTTTTATTAGTATCATCACTTGGTTGTGCTCTTGTATTTGTGAATTTATTTAATTTTCTTGATTCCTTTAATAGGCAAATCCAATTAATATTATAAATGCGAAAGTTTGTAAGGCTGTGTGTGTGTTTGTTGCTCTTTCACGCACAGACTACTGAACCGATTGCAATGAAATTTGGTACGTAGATAGCTGGACGACTGGAATAACATATAGGCAACTTTTTATCCCGATATTCCTACGGGATACGGACTTACGCGGGTGAAACCACGGAGCGCAGCTAGTAATAATATAATATTAACGTTAAGCCACGATTATGATATAAGATAATATTATGATATATAAAAATGAAGCATTTGAAACTTATATAGTTGATATTCTTGGCGACCGCATCTACATTGTATATTAAACAAACCATTTCTTACGAAGAATATGGGTCATGTGTCATACGCACATTTGCCTGACTTTTTTCTCGTAGATTATGGCACTTCTATTTTACCACTGAGAACAGAATGCTCACTGAAGCTGACATCTTTTCATCAAGACTGAGTCACAGCATAATAAAACAAAGCCTTCTAAATAAATTACTTTAATCCATATGTTGTCAATTGTTGTATAAAAGAACTGGATAGAAATAATATTTCAAATGTCAAAAAATTGGCATAAACTAAAATATTACTTAATTTAAACCATGCTATTAAATAAAAAGATATGGACCGTAACGAGTTTGTTAATTACAAATGAATGGAGATAAATTATAAATAGGAAAACACTGAATAGATTTTAAAAGCGCCATGTTTAAATGCTTTTTATCCTGTAAACGTCTAGTGGTTTAAGCTGACCTTAACTATCAATGAAAAGCTAAAAAGTGCAACCGTAATTTGTGAAAATGTTTCTGCGCTGCGAAGTAAAATTAAATCTTGCTTAGCAGATAATTTGGTATTTCAATGCATTTTAAGTTTAAAATTGTTATTGTCAGTATCAAATTCAAAAGCAAAACAATGCAGATGAATCTCTTTAAACACAATTGAAAAACTTCATTTAAAGCTGAGGTTAACTATACACGCGATTTACTTTCTCGCAAATAAATTTTCTTTGTCGCTTTTATTTACGTAATATTACTAAGTACTTCTCTAACGCTAAAGAAACCTCTAGATTTGCTCTTTATAAAATCTACAATGCAGAAACTACTGTACAATACAACTTTCTCAGAATGTGTTGTTTGCTTCGGCACATAAACTGGGAGTCCTTTGCAAAAGTGATGCGTTTATGTGTCCACTACGAAATACTATGCTTTAAATATTTACGGCATTGACGCTGCCGTTCTATTGTTCTAAATCCGTTTTCACTGGGACACTTTTTGTTTACGATTTATAAATCTGCCGCTCTCTAATCTTATCTGACCGTATTTTAGGAGAATAAGAGAAGATTATTTAGGTGTTTTATTGTGTTTCGACCATGTACTTTTCTTTTGCAAGCAACTAAAACTTGGAGAGCTTGGTAAACGCTCTGACAAAGTTTGTGCTTAAGCTGTGGGATGTTTTACTTTTAGATTATTAGTTAAGTTAGTTTTCAAATGAAAATCAGCGTGAAGTTAGAGTATGAATGTGGGTAAACTGTTTAACTCTTATTTTCCACAAGTTTTGTTCCACTAGCCACTAGTAGTAACATAATGGTAATATCGTTTGAAATTTTATTTCAAATTCACTTATTGGGTTTGGTATTCAATAAGAAATCATCATATTATACCTGAAATCAAATTTGCCCACGATGTAAAAATAAATTTTTTAATTGTACTATTGTGGCAAAGGACTTTCATTTAAATTAAAACATATACAAAGCTAATAGATCAATAGACGCTAGTTCCATCTTCCCTGGAATTGAGTTTAATGGCGTGCTATATTCTATCTCCTTAACGGTTATCTCAGTATAATACAAACATCCATTGTTTCACATGTCCCATAGACAAGTCGAACTGGTTAGGAATGTTGCAGAGTATTTGTGTCTGTGTCTTGTTTTCGAGAAACGAATTTGCTCGTCTGCCCGTTCTATCTCTGGCAGCTTAATAGACTAGTAAAATATTTATTGACACGTTGTTCGCAAACATTTGCTATGCTGCGGTGGTCGGCGTACAACGCTTGCAAACGAGCAAAATGTATGTTCCTGTTCATTCATCATTAGTTCCCTCTTCACGCCAATGTTACTTATTTAAAGATGTTTGTTTAGGTTTTTGTATTGAATAATCCGGACCTATATTATAAATGCCTGAACAACTATGTCTGTCTCTTCTTCACGTCTTAAGCATGGATCCGATTTCGATGAAAATTGATAAGGGAATGGTTTGAAATCCGAGAAAGGATACAGGATAGCTTTTAACCGTGAGCTGTGTGAGGAATAAATCTTTTCCTTGACTACGCTAAATGTTATATTAATTAGTAGATAGCCATGCTCATTTGATGGAATGTAAACGACATTATAATATTTTGGGCTCGGGCAAACAGAACGGGCTTACATTATGCAACTTATTTTATACTAGCTACGCCCCGCGGTTTCCATTTGCGAAAAAACAATCCTACTATCCTACTAATATTATAAATGCGAAAGTTTGTAAGGATGTGTGTGTGTTTGTTGCTCTTTCATGCAAAAACTACTGAACCGATTGCAATGAAATTTGGTACGTAGATAGCTGAACAACTGGAATAATATTTAGGCAACTTTTTATCCCGATATTCCTACAGGACACGGAAATACGCGCGTGAAACCGCGGGGCGCAGCTAGTAATTAATAAATTTAAGAGGTGTTCAAAAGTATTACTGTTTCTGTTATATATTCCGGTCTGCCGGCAATCAATTAATTATTTCACTTCATTACTCGACTAATCCGACTCATCAGGCCTTTTGTTTATTTCGCCGTTAGCAGGTAAAAAACGGGGTAATCTATTTAAATTTGCAAACGTTTGCAGGAGTTATTTCGGTAACGATTGCGAGTTTTGCTTTCAACAGCTAAATTATATTTAGCAATTGGTCGGGTTCGTGGCTTATCTAGAGTATTTATACGGTATTTTATTTGGAGACTTGTATTTGATTGTGTTTAATGTGATTAAACCTTCCATTCCCTTTGTTATACTCGCTTAGAACGTTGCAATTAGTTTTTAATGGATATATACCGAATTGCACTAAAGGTTGTTTTCTTATGCATATTTTTAATCGACTTCCAAAAGGGATAAGATACTCAGTTCCACTTAGTTTTTACTTGTTTTATTATCTCAGAACTTTCAAATGGGTGAATCGATTTTTATCATTTGAAAGCTAGAGCTTCACGTGTGGTTTCAGTTGGACTGATTCCTGACGTTTTTATGAAAATTTGAATGCAATTTTTTTTGCTATTTTTTTTAATAAGAATTATAACTTTTCCCGGGCAAACTCGTTCCCAAACTTTATCTTACTAATACCAGTCGGAAATCATATATCAAAGGTTCAAACAAAAAAGTATACGTTTATTAATACAAACATTTGAAATATCTCGAAATATAATATCACAATATGATGGATAATATCATTACGCGGTCCAGTGTTACATGAACAAGGTGATTAGCGCAAATGAATCCTGATCAAACATAATTATCTATTGGTATTATGCGTGGATGACGCTGACAAATATCCGATTTAATTGAAACTAGAGTTTATAGTTTACTAGCGGTCCGCCCCGGCTTCGCTCGTGGTACATATATAGCGTATAGCCTTCCTCGTTAAATGGGCTTTCTAACAATGAAAGAATATTTCAAATCGGACTATCAGTTTCTGAAATTAGAGCGTTCAAACAAACAAACTCTTCAGCTTTATAATATTAGTGCAGATTTAATTTAGGGTAGATATTTCAATCCTTGGTTAAAATTTATCTATTGCCCAATGTGTAATATTGATATGGTCCTTATACAATGTGAAAATACAACCATTTAGAATGCGTTTTTTAAGGCGTTACTTAATACGAATTAATTTAAACCAAGGATTTAAAAAATATGAAATAGTCACAGTCTCCCCGTGACCACGCTCGCTGTAAAGTGTTCGATCGAATATAATGAATAAATCGCGTTTAAAATCCGTTAATAAGTTTTTAATTTCTAAATATGAAATAAACCTAAGCCCTAAATGAAATAAACTATAAAATATAGTTTAGTCCTTAATCCACAAATTCCGACTTTGATATTTGTTGGTATTGTCAATAAAGCTGTACATTTTTAAACACGCCAGTGTAAAGAGTTTTAAATATGAATAGCGATGGCGTATCATGCTGTGACATAAACCACTTATGGAATTTTTAAAAAGTTAAATCTTGTAACACAATGGGTTTACAGCATGTGCCATATGAATTTTGACTTTTTGATTAATTGAAACATTTTATTTCAATTTCTTGTAGTCTACCTGATTATTTGTTTTATAAAAACTTTAAAATTGTACATTGAAGACATTTTATTAATAATCATAATTTAAAAAGAAATCTCAATGATTATTTGTAGGCCTTTTCACTTTGAACTGATCTCTTCCAGGCAATCAGGGTAAACGATAACAAGCATACTGAGAAACTTGGAGGGACGAGATATATATGTATATAAATAATGTATTTACAGAATAATGTATAAACATAAATGAATACAATAATAATATAATTATATATTATTGGTTTTATATAAGAGCGATAAAAACATATTTAAACACTTTATTTAATACTCCAATTATATTTAGAAGAGATCAATTGCAAAACTGTTAGGTTAATTCATCTATGAGGTGGTACCTCTACCCAATTCCTTATTAACTAATACCTATATAACATTAATTATAACTGACAGTTTACGCGAAAGAAGAAATCCTATAATACTACATGTCCCGACCAGATTGAAACCACGATTTTCATTCTACAGACCGAATAAAAGACTCTTTCGAGCGACGTATGAATATTTTAGTGTACACCGAACTTAATATTAGCTGAAACAAGCGAAGTTTTCCACTACAGAGTTAAAAAATTCCATTGTTTAAAAAGTGTAAAATGTGACATACACTTACAACGCGAAATGTTATATAAATGTTTACCTAGAGTATGTGATTAGTTCACCTGCGTTATGTAAACATAAGGGATGGAGTGGTTTGGCCTACTTTGAAATTCCTTTTGCTACTAACCCGGTTATAGCGGAGTGCGTTTTATTATGTCATCGCACATTGTTTTGGATAGGCCGGATTCAAAGGCAATTTGAACAATAATTATTTATTTAATCATAACTTGAAAAATTCTTAAAGAATATAGTAGATTATTTTTAGATTTTTAATACAACTACACAGTTTATTTAGTAAAGTTGATTGACATAATATTCATTTATAAAAGTTACTAGCTGCGCCCCGCGGTTTCACCCAGGTAAGTCCGTATCCCTTAGGAATATCGGGGTAAATAGTTGCCTATATGTTATTCCAGTTGTCCAGCTGTCTACGTACCAAATTTCATTACAATCGGTTCACTAGTTTTTTTTTTTTGTGAAAGAGCAACAAACGCACACACATCCTTACAAACTTTCGCATTTATAATATTAGTAGGATTATAACCCAACAAACTGATTAGTTATACGTTTAAACTTTCCTTCCTAATGTACACAAGCATTCTCACTTATTGTTAAGATTAATTCATTAACATTTCTTGTCTATTCTATAGTAACAAGTAAAATTACGAATCTACGATGGTTAAAAGAATAATAATGGTCACAAGCACTTCAAAAACTATGAGGATAAATATATTTAAGTTTGATTTTTATTGCTCTTTAATTTAAGTCTATTTATCGATTTTGTGAATGTGTTGTAACATTAATAAACAGCACCTAACGCTGTGAGTGTGACCCAATTTGATATTTCTATCTGATAACTGGATTGACGACTATAAAGGATAAAAAAGTATTAAAGACGAAAATGAAGAAAATATATAGAAAAATAGTACCGGCTCCCACACTCACCATACCAAACATAGAAGCATTCACATGTTCGCCCCGATCTCCTGTGGGGTATGGTATCTTCCCCGGTGCGACATGGCCCATTTCATCAAAGCAAGACTCCCACATAGAAACATTAATTAATCTTACCAGTTTAAACCTATTGTTTATTTAGTATAGCTAGATCAGCTTTTCATCCACTTGTATTTTTATTATAAAAAATAATGATCAATTACACACTTCTCGAATTCAAATTTCAAGTATTGAAATACTTATAGTTGTAATTGCGAAGTCTAGCTATCATTACAGGGACAGGGAAGAACAGCAACCCTTTTCTTTATAATGAAAAATAATAACAATTAAAAATATTCACTACATAAAAACTATGATAAAACATTGTTTTAAATTCAACGTTAAAAGATCAGTTTGCTTCGCGTCGTAAAATACTTTCCGCTTACTTAATTTGTTTTATGATCAAACAGGCGTCACGGAGCGGGAATTAATAGGATAACTTTATTATGTACATATAATATGTGCTAGCGGTGCATGAACGATGACTGGGTTAAAATAATATTTACTTTATAAGCAGTAGTCGAGTTGCAGCTGTAACTTCCAGCCATTTCTAGCTGAGACAGATAATTAGCTTTAAACAATATACCTATTAATTGTATTAAAATATTTGGTGCTTGAGTTTATTTTATGAGATACTAGCTGCGCCCCGCGGTTTCACCCGCGTAAGTCCGTATCCCGTAGGAATATCGGGACAAAAAGTTGCCTGCATGTTATTCCAGTTATCCAGCTGTCTACGTACCAAATTTCATTGCAATCGGTTCAGTAGTTATTGCGTGAAAGAACAACAAACACACACACATCCTTACAAACTTTCACATTTATAATATTAGTAGATTATTACTATTAAAGCTACGTTCTCAAAAACACAGAAGTTTCTCGATTCGATTGTTTCGTTTTTATTATATTGTCGAGTAACAAACTTTGTGGGTTTTTTAACTGATTTGCGTGAATCTTTGTTGTGTTTTATTGAAATGTCAATTGCTCCATTTTAGAATATCCCATTTAGAGACTACATATTCTTCTTCCTTTAAATCATCATTTTTGTGAACATATTGTTTCAATATTCAAGCCATTGAAATACTGAAACCAAAATAGATAAAACAACTGCCAATTACACATAACAATGCTTTGGTGGCAATTAATATAATGAAAGGCCCTATAAATAAAAAGATAACACGATTGCGTTATTAACTACTGGTGTTAACAATTTCGCTAGCTCAATCATCGTTTTAACGAATTAATGAATTAACATTAATTTACACGGCGCACGAATTCGATGCAAATTCTACTAATGAGAAATCGATTCAGCAATTCCAACTCGTAATTCGTATTGCACACATTATCTTCCCCAATCATGTGATGGCTATGCTTCCATTTCATATTGAAATATCTCGTTTGAACGACTTCAAATAGTGGCTCATTGGTTCCTATCTAAGCTTGGAGCTACAAACATTGGACATGCTAAGGTATAGCGATTGTTTTGTTTGACACATTTTTAAGATGATTGAAAATAAATTTTTGATAAACTTTCTTAAATTATAGATTATATTGTATAGTAGTTGTAGTCTGAAGAAAGTATTTGTTAGGACTATATGTTTTGGCGGTATTTGCAATCTTTACATATTATAAAAGTAATAAATTTCAAAATTTCTAAAGTAATAAATACAATTACCAAGTGAGCAAGTCTTTATCTTTCGCAAAGTTTTTTTCGAATTACGGTCTCTAGTTATGACATATAATATAGATAAGTATGTATTTATTATGTGTCATAACTAGAAAGCGTATTATAAGTAAAAAGGCTATAAATAAGTATGTATGTATGTATGTAATATGTACTCGACATGTCAGCATTATATATTATATCGTTGTACATACCCACAGAAATCAGTTTAATTAGCCATAAACCAGCTGTGGAAACGGATAGTAATTAGAAGATGGATTAAGGGACATCGTAGCTATTCCTCCGCCAAAAATGGGTCGAGAGATCCTCACTGTATATCTTTAGTAGATATATAGGGTATGAATGCCACCTTTGTTTATTAGGGTGAAAATCCTTACACTTTAAGGATCAAAATCTATACTACTACTATATATCTGAAGAGTTTGTTGCTTGAACGCACTAATCTCAGAAACTACTGGTCCGATTGGAAAAATTCTTTCAGTGTTAGATAGCCCATTTATTGAGGAAGGATATAGGCTATATATGAACCACGGGCGAAGCCGGGGCGGACCGCTAGTGTTTAAATAGTTTATACATTCAGGCAGGCATCGTATAGTTACAATAAGTCAATCTTTCCCGCGTTTACTATAATAGAATCGATGAACTTTTATTTCGTGAATTACATTGTTTTCAGATTCAACCTTTAGAATACATTTGAAGTTACAGATCACACTAATATTATAAATGTGAAAGTTTGTTTGTTCGGATGTTTGTCCGTCAATCACGCTGAACAACCGGAATCTTGATATCCGGGCGGAGCCGGGACGGGCATCTAGTTTACCATACATTTACCATAATTTATAACCGAATACATAAATATCTACTTATAATTTCCTTTGTTGACGCATATTAAATAAGAAGTACCACGATTACAACTGTAAAAGGAGTTATAACAAATAAACGAAACATAAACGCGCCGTCGCGACTGCATTTTCCGAGCTAGAAGCAAAAGCGTCGAATATAATTTATTTTACAGTGCAGTGAAAATGTAATAACAGGAAATGAAACGGCGATTACATGGCAGATAAAGTGATTATACACTTTATTGCTACTTTAATTCATTCTTATCGTATATACAGTGACGTATAGAATAGAACTGAAGAAATTTTAACTGGAAGCATCCGCCTTGTGGTTAGGGTGATATAGGCCAGCATATCAAAACCTTCGCATAATATATAAATAGAGAATTGCTAAACGTCTGATTTTTAAAATGGATTGAAAACCGATAGAAGTGTACGCTTTTTAAGATAATGTATGTTGTATATAAAAAAAACGCTGGGAGTGTGTTGGATTTAAAATAATTAGCTAAAGAGGTTATGTAACCTATATATAAATACTAGCTGCACCCGGCAAACGCTGTTCTGCCTTACTCTTATCATTTAGGGGTATGAAAAATAGATGTTGGCCGATTCTCATAGATACCGGATAAGCACAAATAATTTTTTTTCGGAGTTTCGGAGGAGTATGGCAACGAAAACTGTGACACGAGAATTTTATATATTAGATTAATGGAAGTGAAACATTTTAAAACTGGTCTGTCATATTATATACTTCGGACATACAAGATAAGTTAAAATAAGTAACAACTGTTTTATATTTTGTAAAATAACTTAAAGTCAAGCTTTATGACCTTTTTCCCCTAATAATTCCAGTAAAATCAATATCCAAAGCAATTTGAAATTAAATCTACATCCGAAACGAGTGCACTAATTGAAGTATAAATGAAAATCGTTTCAGTTTGAACTGGTAAATTTTGTTTGCATGTACGTGTCATTCAGTTAAAATGTTCATAATACATTGAAAAAACATAAAACTTTTGTCGTTGAAAGATAAGCGGATTTGCTACAACGAATTTATTGCGTGTTAAATTTTATTCTGTTCGTCTTTATTGCAGTGTAGGCAAATGATTAAATGTCGGGATAAAAAGTTTATTCCTTTTGTCCATCTGTCTACGTACTAAATTTCAATGCAATCGGTTCAGTAGTTTTTGCGTGAATGAGCAACCAACACGCACACATCCTTACAAACTTTCGCATTTATAAGATTAGTAGGATAGGATGTTATGAGTTATGTGTTGTTGAACACTATTGCAATATAAAGAGGCCAATAAAACGTTTATAAGCATTATTGTGTCTATTCAATTACAAAGCCACACTACACGACTAATATAACACCTATTTTATAAACATTACGCGAAGAATATTTCGTTTCTGTTTGGTGAACTTTATAAGGGAGGAAAACGTGCGAGCGGCGACTGCCATGTGTGTTGTCAACCCAAGCCATTGACCTATGGAGTTATTGTTCAGTATCCTTGCCTATCGATTTTGATAACCTTGGAAGGTACTATGAACTATTTAAGAAACTAATTTGGGGACATTAATAATAAAATAATGCTAAATAAAGAAGTTTCAACGCTTATTTTCACTTCGAGTGAATATGGAATACGTAAAATGTACAGAATAAAAATCGTGAAGTATCAATAGAGTTAAAAATTGCAATTGTTCGAAGAAAATTTCAATTTCATGTGCCATGTATCCCTATTCCCTATTTATAGAATGCAGAATATTCTGAGGCTTCAATATTTACAAGCACTTGAGATGGTGCAACAAATGAACTGATACAATTTGTCCTGCACATAAATACAGGTAAAACATAATCTTTCCACTCATTCGGGTAAAGGTTTTAATTCACAATCATATTGAAAGTCACAACTGATTCATTAAAACCGTTACTCCGAAATTAATCTCCCCAAGCGCTCTTTGTGCAATCCCTGGTTCCAACAAAGACTTTAGGTACTGGATAATATGGGAATTGATATTCGACACTCGTCGTCATGTTCAGATATTTCCTTATTTCAATGTTCGAGATGAAAAAGACATATTTAAGATAGATGAATCACGCGTTTCGTATGCAGCAGATGTAGATTATGCCTTTTTTAAATTTACTTTTACACTTAACTGGGCGTTCCACTAATTATTGCCAGATATTCTGTTTAATTTGGCCTTAATTTATACGTTCAACTTAATAGGATTATGTATAACTATAAAGGAAATTAGGATATGGAATTTGATAGAAGTGTTTGTTGCGAGGCTCTATATCGAACCAACTCTGAAAGTTCGTATAGTTTTATATTTAGCTCGAAAATTCTTCATTTGTTTTTCTGTTTATGCTTTATTGCTCTGGATCGATTAGAAAATTGAGATTTAATCCAGATAACATTTTTACAATTGCCAGCCCCTGTTCTTTTTTATTTTATTTAGACATTGTTAACACTAGCATATGGAGCAGAGACAAATCTAATATCATGTAGTACTCTAAATTTAGAAAATAACCCTTTTTGTGTAAACAAAATATGCATACAGATATTTAAATCTGTACACAAGTAAAATGTACTATATACTTCATATACCTACATGTTTTTATTGATAATGTTTAAAAAAGCTATTTATTTTTGAAGTAAAAGAAAGTTCATTTAACTCCTACACATGAAAAGATTACAATATCATCGTTTTCTCCCCGATTTAACTGATCGTATTCATTTTGTCGGTATGTAGGCGGCTTCTTCAGATAAATCTCAGTTCATTTAACAGAGCTAATTTTTTAAATAAACTCTTTTACCTTCAATATTTCAGGTTTCGGTGTTTTTATTTTTTGCCATTCACAAGTTCATAAGTCGACAGGGAAGGCAGATTTTGTGAGAGAATAAGGGTTATGATTTATTATGTATGTTATGCTTTTTATATATATTGCCCTGATATTCCGAGTTTTCACGTGTTTTACATACAACATACAAACATTCACATTTATAATATTTGTGTGATAGTGTGACTAGCTTTTTGCTCGCTGCTTCGATCGTGGACTACAAAATTACCCTTTTTGAAAAACATTTAATGCATAAAATTGATCTGGTTACTATTTTGTTATATGTTAATTTTGAGCCTTAAAACTATTCTATAAAACAGAACCGTGCAATGTGCAAACATCCAAAGAAATAAACTTTCACATTTATAATATTAGTGTAATGATTTTTATTGGGGTGAACCGATTTTGACGCCATGCGCCTCCGGTGTGGTTTCATTTCTAATTTATATAACTTAAAGGCAAATCGACTTTCTTTTATTAAAAATAAATATAATACGGACATTTTCAGTCTACTTTAAGTTAGAATTACTAATACTAATACTACAGATTATACAAAAATTATAGAAGTAAATAATCACAACCGCGTAATGAAGTTAATTAAAACAATACAACGATTTATAATTGAAATTCATTAGGCCATTATAAGTTTTAATTAATACTTGGAGATAATCGCGAGCCCAGAAAAATCCGCGAAGATTTTCATTATTCGCACAAACTTTTCGAAGGATCTTTTTCGGAAATTAAAATAGGATTTAATTATAATAGACCAACGTTGATTTAATTGTTCGTCATTTCTATTTCAAATTATTTTTTAAATAATGCCCGTGTGTATTGTTAAATTTTTATGTAAGCGTATTGTTGATAAAGTATGCTGTCTTAATTTTTTTTAAATAAATAGAAAATAATTAAATCCTTCTTGCATATTATAATATATAATAAAATATAGGTAATAAATTACTTTATTACATATATTCATTATTTATTATATACATAGTATATAGGACAGTTTTCTTTAAGAGTTAGTATTCTACTCTTTCTATAACATTTTTTTTGTTTTTTATTGTCATCATCATGTGATTATGTTTTGTACTGTAGGTAATAATAATTTAGACCAAAACAAGGTGTTTTTGAGCTACCCAAAGTTAACATAATATTCTCTGCATTCTACTCCGATATGAATTTTCTTCCTTTTGATATACTTCGAGGCAAAATTGAAATATAATATTGGTTTAACGACGTAGGTATTAACTAAGGTTAATATAAGAACATCATTTGAAACGCACTTTTTATACTCGTACTTCTGGAATTTTATACATATATAACGTTTCCATGGAAGTATTTTAAAGCTACTCGTAGTATAAACAACTAATTAACATAATAAGCTATATTATGTTAATTTGGAATTATTGTTAACTATTTTTTGGTAACAATAATTACAAATAAATAGATATTTTGATCAATATAAAATATTTTGTCATGTTTATTTGTAAGTTCAGTAATGTATATAACACTCCCTGTTATTTATGATAATTAAAAAAGTCTTCCAACCAAACCTTAAAACAGTGGCGTCTTACGCTTACTCTGTGACAAGCCTCATCCTTTCGTTCTAATAATAAATTTAAAATGGAATAGAACACATTGATAGAAAGGGATAGGAGATACGAAGAATTTCTATGTATACCTATATTCTAGATACACATTCGTTTCTCTCCCTATTTGCCTAATGCTCTTTCAACAGAACCGCTCGCCTCATTGCAGGGGGATTGCCACTGCATTGTCAATACATGCATGTTTCATGAAGGCTGAGGTAGAAATAACGATTTAGACGTATGTTAAGCAGATTATCTGGAAAATTCATTTGAATATGTTATTGCTGCATAAACTTTTAAAGATGCTAGATTTGGGCGGTATTTTGTGTGTCAAAACGCTGTTTGGTAAATTATTGTTTTTTATGATTAGCTCTAGCTACCCGGTGGCTAACTTGCGTTAAAATTTAGTAAGATCCCATATGAATTACCTTATCTATTAAAAACACTAATCAAAATTTGTTGCGTAATTTTAAAGATCTAAGCATAAAAAAAAGAAAAGCGACATTTTTTTTCAGGAAGATGTATTTCATTTTGATTAAGTAACCGCGGCACAGGCTGTAAATAGTTCCTACAATGAGAGAAAAAGTTTGCTGTTAAGTGAATATATTTTATATTAATAAAAAATTGAAAAAAGCTGAAAATCTTTTCTTTTTTCAATTTCTATTAAAATATATTTTCACCCTTTTGATCAATTTATAGAACAGTTTATAAAATATATAAAATGTGATGGAGTCAAACTTGTTACTGCTCCAACGAATGAGAAAGAATAAAGCACGACATATTAATCTTAGCCCAATATACAGTTGTCAACTCAGAGTTTAATTTATTAGCGTTTTAATAGCATAATCGGGATTATCGCGTCATATAAACAAAGTGATACCTTCTCATGTAGACAGCTGGGACGATTATAACAAAATTGAGTAATAGCAGGATCTCTTCTAAGCAATTTATCAGGCACATGATTGGCTGGAGCCTTAAAACGAATCGAACTCAAACGATTTTAAATATTCGAACAAATCGAGCATTCGATACCGTAATCACTACGTTGAATCTCGTTCATAAGTAGATTATTATTATTTTTTTTTTTTTATAACAGAGCGGGCAACCGAGCAAGTCGGTCACATGAGGCAACGCCACTACCCATGAGCATTCACAAAGCTGTTATAGCTTCTGTGGAGCTGTTGCCGGCTTTCGGAGGTAGTCATAAGATCTCTTTTTAAATATATTTATGTCAAACGCCTGTGGGAATACAAAAGAGGGTAGACTATTGCACAAAGGGTGCATGAAACCTAGTTTATTATTTCGACTTTTAAACACACGTATCACGTTTTACTAATCAGGATCTAAATTTAGCGTAAATAGTTGAAAATGATTGCTGGCTATTGGAACATATATATTGGAAGTTATATGTGATATGGGTTGGCTGATGGTTAGCGCTGATACTGCTTATAAACATTTGGAGACGCGACTTACGCTTCTAAAAATAGATTACCGACTTTAAATTGGAAGGGATTAAGATGGGATTGAGGAGAGGACTAAGGAAAAGGTGACGAAAAGGATATCAAATACCGTATTTGTTTTATAGTTGATCTAGCTGTGCCGACGGTTTCACCCCCGCACGAACTGGAAAAACTAAGTATTTCTGCAGCTTATGTGTTATTCTGGTACATAAGATATATTACTGCCAAGTCTCATCATAATCCATTCAGTGGTTTCCTCACGAAAGAGTAACAAGTAAACATTCATACATTGTTATAAACTTTCGCGGTTATAATTGTAAACATATGTTACGTTAGACATCTAAAAACATTACCTTTAAATAGGATGTTTGTCCGTTTGTAACACAAGAAATGTAGAATTGCTTATGTAGTTGTTTAAATATAAAAGAACTATTGAAAGTCAAGTTGACTTTAACTAAGTAGTGTTATATAGATACACTATTTATTCACCGTAATGTTTGTACGTGCATATAACTTCCAAACGATTGTACCAAATTGGATAAATTTTTTGACGTGACAACGTCTTAAATTAGGTTGCGCCTCGGAGTCACTCATGAAAAAATGTAACGCCCGGTAACGTTACGATGAGTCACCGAACTATGATCGGTCCGCCGCGCGCGCAGCACTAGAGAATTAGGCGCATTGAATCGGCGCGTGCTTGTGTCTCTGTCTATGTCTTTTTAGTAAACAAATTATATTTTCTATAGTTAAAATTTGTGCAATTCTTATTTTCATTCAATTCCTTGTTCCTGTTGTTCAATTTAATAATATTCATAGCAATAAATATTCTACCGAGAAAAAGACGTTGTCACGTAAAATCTTCGCCCGTAAAACCGACTTTACAGGCAACCATTTTTTTTATGTATTCTTTACTGACTCTCCTTGTTAAAGAAATGTAAAAAATAACCTTAATTTGAATCCGGGCGAAGTCGGGGCTCACAGCTAGTAGATATATAAATGTAACAGTAATGTAAATAAATAGAAACACCCTTGGCCTTATTACTAACATTTGCCTTACTTATCTAAACATTATAAACAGAAAATACCTTTTATGTATATTTTTAGTATTTCCTAAAAGTACTGGACCGATTTAAAAGATAGTTTTACCATTAGAAAACTACATCTTCACTGAGTGAATATGTTATCTGTGCTTAGTGACATGTGCTAAATTTTGTTTAGTTTTTATCCCGCGTCAATCCGGGCGTAGCTGCTGGTTTATCATAACGTTCAACAAGCAGTCTTGTACTAATGTGTTTACTATTTATGGTTAAGTGACCCAGTAATTAATTTATTCAGGAAGCTCTTGCCCTTTGATGGTTCTGGTTCTCTTTGACGCAGTTATTTATCTATATCACAGGCATGTAAACAATTTCCATTAACTATAAGTGTCGAACAATGTATGGATATTATAATAATACGGGCAAGCTATGTAACAGCTTGTGGTTTGATTTTGCATTCCTTTGTTAAGATTTCGTCGAATATCGTATTGTATTTCAAAAATGTGTTCTAAATGGCCGATTTTTGACATTTTACACTGACATTTTTTTATCCGATGAGTCACTTGGAAAAGATAATACATTTATAGCTTGTTTTGGAAATACTTAGATAAAAGAATCTAATAAATAAATAATATTCATTGCGTTTTCATGCGCTGGCCAAGTCGACCTATTTGTTTAAAGCTTAAAATATTTTTAATATTGGCATAACAATCACTTATGTAATAAATTAGGAAGAAGAGAAGGTCCTTTAAGTAGACACTAAATAGATTAACCGACTGGGTATTACATGGATATCACTATTTTTTACGGTAGAGAGACTGAGCTGCGAGACTTGGGTTTTTTACAGGATGTTTTTGATGGCATGTATATGTCTATGGTTGAAACGGTTTCGGCTTTTATTACTAAATCAAAGGAGTTATGCACTGTGGTAATATTTTGTTGCATAGATAAATAAATAAGAGTTAAAAATCGTAAGGACATAAATTAATATCTAACTGAAGTTTGTGGGGTCCCTTGTTTGGTACTAATATTTAAAAACATCTTTGATTGCAGACAACACATATATATATATATACATTTTATTGTGGGAGTCGAGCACGCTTCGGCATGAATGGGCCAGCTCGCACTGGGGAAGTACCACACCCCCACAGAAAACCGGCGTGAAATAATAGCTTGCTATTGTGTTTCGTACGGTGAGTGGGGGAGCCGGAGGCCCATATCCTTTTCCTTCTCATCAATCCTTTCCCTAATCCCTTCCCAGTTAAAGTCGGCAATCCATTTGTAGAGGCGAAAGGTCTGCAATTGACCTTACGCCTCTCCAAATGTTCATGGGCGGTGGTAGCGCTTACCATCAGGCGACCCACCAGTTCCATTGTCAACTATGACATAAAAAAAAGACAATACCGTGCCAAATATATTTCAGACCCATTCACCCGTTTAAGATGGACGGATGATAACGTAACAAACTACCGTCTATGCAAACTTTCTCATTTATAAGATTAGTTTGTACGAGAATAGTGGAATAATAAAGATTAAGTTATTCTTAAAGACTTAGATAAATCAAAGTGCATTTAAAATTCTTATTGCATTTGATAAGTTAATTCTTGTAAAAGGTCTAGTATACCATAAAAAAGCAGTAGGCGAAGTAAATAACGATGCGAATTTATTCGTGCTGACTGCGCCTCGCGGTTACACACACGTCGTACATTGTGTTGTCTTGCCTTCCTCAATAAATGGGTTATACAAAATAAAAAGAATGTTTAAATTCAAACATGTTCAAGCAAACGTTCAAACTCTTCAAATTTTATGTTATTAGTGTCTTCATAGCTAGTTTATTCATTATCTCTCCTTGCTTGTATGGATAGCTACCCCGAAAACATATTTTCTTTAATAAAACGTAGCGTAATAACCCTAAGCCTAACGGACAAAATCTGCCCAACGGTTTTTACGCGATTGACGCACATAAAAACATACAGACAATCAGACGAATCAAAATATAACTAACCATTATTTTGGGATGTATGAAATATCCATATTGTACAGAAATTTCTCTTTTTACAAAATATTCCGTCTACGGAAATTGCCTGGTAGATAAATTTTATTCCTTGTACCTATATATAATTACACATTTTTAAGTAGTATATGTATTATTAAATGAATATATATTAAATGAATAGGTATGTATTCACTTTAGTAAATTCCACTAAAACTAAATATTACAAAATATTAAAGACTAATACTCATAACAACCGTGATATCTGATCATCAAAAGCTTTGAAAAAAAAACTGAAAATTAAACAAATCTTTATTTTAATTAATCCAGTGTCATTAATTCAAGTGCTTCTAAAGTGATTTGATCTGTTTTCATCCAATCGGTTGTCTGTGAAATCGTTGACCCAATTAAACAAGATAATAAAAAGATGCCCGGGAATCTGTAATAAAGTTCTCCGCCTTATTTATAACTGGACGCTCATCCCGGCTCCGCCCGGATGTCAATATTCCTGTTTTATCCCAAGGGAGAATTTAATCGGGATAGAAAGACTCATCACCAATGTCAGTTCATAACCAGTCTGTTTACCAAATATTATAAAAATCCGTTCAGCAGTTTTAGAGTGATCGATGGATAAACATCCAAACATAATAGTGTGATAGTCTGACTAGTTTTTTGCTCGCTGCTTCGATCGTGGACTATTAAATGCTGTACTTGGTCTTTACTGTTTCATGTGGTCTATATGACACCCAAATAGCAAAGAAATTATTCTTTTTGAAAAACGTTTAATGCATGAAAATGTTCTGATTGTTATTTCGTTATATGTTAAGATTTGACCATTAAAACTATTGTATAAAAAACACTGTGCACCTGTGCGGCGGTTGAGACCTTAACTCGCAAGCAGATGAATCAAATTCGGGTGCAAACTTATTAATTAGAAGTCAAGATAGTCAACCTATGGACAGTGATAGGGAAAACAAATAGATTTTAAAGAGGTAATAAACATCTGTGCACAATATTTATTATCAATTTTATGTTACTAAAAGACATACACAACATAGTAGTTGCGTATGACTTTTTTTTTGCTTTTCTTTATTTTATTAAATAATAAACAATCTGTATTATGTGTATCTATAATGCATTAATAAAAAAATATAATTTGACTATAATAATTGAAATATTTCATAAAGCTTCACACGAAACTACCATAATTTCTGCAAAAAATGGTTTTTCAAATCAATCAAATCAAATTTATTAAATCAAACACTTAACCTAACCTTAAAGCTTAGTACATCGCTGTAGCAATTACAAATAGGTATCAAACAATTAAGGTTCAAGACCGATATCTTTGCTAGGTTACAGAGTAACCTGTATTAAAGATATCAGTACCTTCCCCATACCATCAATAAAGCACAATGTAATTTAAATGTCTCAAGGTGGTCGTCCACTTTGTTCATGAAATTGATTTAAAATTACGGTTATAAAAAATACTAAAAATATAAAATATAATGTAGCATACGAACATGAAAGAATTCAAGTGTGTGTGTGTGCG
>NC_052115.1:5524500-5525838 GCF_012273895.1 Zerene cesonia | reverse complement strand
AATTGAAAGTGAATGGCCTCTAATGCCTATTTTTTCTAGCTTGTGTAATAACAGGGGGGTGGAAACTGTGTCGAACGCCTTGGCTAGGTCCAGAAAAATGGTGATAACCTTTTTTTTGCTGTCCAAATTTCTGATAATATAATTTGTGATATCCAATACCGCTTTAGAAGTGGACATATTACGTCTAAAACCATACTGATTTGAAGATAATAGATTTTTGTGTTCTAAAAAATTAATCAACTGCTTATTTATTATTCGTTCTAAGATTTTAGAGATTATAGACAAGATAGCTATCGGACGATAATTGGCGACACAGTTACCACTACCGCTTTTAAAGATGGGATGAATGAGAGATTTTTTGAAATATGTGGGGAATGTGCCAGACTTTAGACAGAGATTAAAAATATATGTAAGGATGGGTATGAATTTAACCTTATGCCTCTTTAGCAAACTAGTTGAAATGTTGTCCCAGACCACAGCGCAATCTGATCGTAAAGACATCAGAATTGATTCTACTTCACAATTGTCTGTTGGAAGAATTACGAAAGAAGAGCAAGGAGATGAAACGGGTCTGTTTAGTTGTGTTTCGGCGATAAGATTAGTGGTTTTAATGTTTGCAGCAAGATTGACACCTACGTTAACGAAATATTCGTTTGCTTTGTTCACTGAGAGCTGAGGGGACGAAGATAACTGCAATAATTCGTTCGAGGTCGATTTAGGTTGTACACAGTTTGTAACCCTCTTTATAATCTGCCATATTTTCTTATTATTAGTACCAGCATCAGTGAGCTCCTTTCTATCAAAATTTCTTTTAACCTTTTTTATAATTTTATTACAAAAATTTCTGTATCTTTTGTATGTCAACATCAAGATATTGTTATTGGGATTTAATTTGACGGATTTGTGCATCAAATCACGATTTTTAATACAACGTAAAAGCCCAGAGGTCATCCATGGTTTTATTATATGTTTGCGTCTAGGTACACTTACTATGGATGAATTAATGGTAATAGTACTCATAATTAAGTCGACAAATTTTATTGTAGCCAGGTCGGCATCGTTTAGCTGTAAAATATGTTGAAAATCGAGTTTTTTTATATCTTGATCAAGTTTTTTGTAATTGATTTTTTTGATAACATTACTGCTTTTGGCTTCAGTGTAGTTTCCTTTACATTTAAGACACAACATTATACTATTATGATCTGTAACGGTTGAATCAAGAACTAGGGTTAGAGCTTCAAAATTGAATTTGAGCATGACATGATCTAAACAGCTAGAGCCGCGGGTGGGTAAATTATGTGCGGGAAGTAAACCATGGCAGGCTAATAGATTGAGATA
>NC_052115.1:5506104-5523500 GCF_012273895.1 Zerene cesonia | reverse complement strand
TGTCACAACATTATTAAGAAATATTTGTAAAGTTAGTTTTACATTATAAAAAAGCACTGATGAAAACAATAAGAAGTATATGGGTATACAAAGTATATATAGACGTCTAGAAATAATCATATTAATATCGACATTCGTAAGCAGCTCCTTGGAAGTAAAAAAGTGAATAAAATAACATGTAGAAGTGTGATTATGGCAGTATCTGCGATAGTATATTATGTGTAAAAGTATTGTGTCAGTATAGTTTCGTTTCATGTTCGTGTGTATAAAGTTAGTTAAAACAATGACAAATCCAAGAAAAAATAAAAAAGAAAGTTGGCTCACAATAACCATTAATGCAAAAAAACAATGAATAATTTTTTTTAGCTTAAACACAAGTTTTAAGATTATAGAAAACAATTTTAAAGTGTAAAACTGATATAAATTGTAATGTAAGAACGTTAATAAAATATATAGTCATTTCTGTTCATTAAATTGTTCAAGTTGAGATGCAGTTCTTATGACCATGGATGGTTCTCCGTCAGCCCGCTTGATTAAGACCTTGCCATCCACGATCCAGCAATATTTAATTTTGTTGGTTTTCTTTAATTCTCGAGCGAGATAAAAGAGTTTCCGTGCGTTTGCAGTTAAGTTTTCAGTTATAAATATAGGATCGCAACTCGAAAGACCAGCATGCGTTAAGTTTAATTTGTTCGTTGGGTGATTTACGTTATAAGTTTTCAAAGTGCTGAATATATTATTTTTGATGTGTAAATCCGATAATTGAATAATTATCGGTTTCTTGCTCTCGGGTTTGCCAGGTATGCGGTATATATCGCGTATACTAGAACATTGCAAATCGATTTTGAGACTTTTACAAATATTTGAAATATAGGCCAGGAGGTCCTGCTTTGATTCTCTATCCTTTCTGGGAATATTTCTTAATTCGATTGTTGTTAATTTAGAGCAACGCTGAAGTTCTTCTATTTGTTGTTGCAAGCCCAAAATAGTAGATTGATTTAATTTACAATGGTCTTCTAATGATTTAATCCTGGTCTCCATTTCATCCTGTTGTTGACTCCGAAAAGCTATATTTTTTTCAATATTTAGTAAAGTATTTTCGATTTTATCATAATTGACCTTGAAACTAGACAGCAACTGACGGATTTCCTCCTTAAATTCATCAAAGTCCGCTCTGGTTATTTCTTCTAAACGGCGTTTCATACGCTGGCTTACAAACGAAGATGGCGGTGGTGTTGTTTCTCGGTTTATAGTGTTCAAGGCCGAGTCCGAGCCCGACTTTGTAGGCGAGCGAATCATGTTACCAGGAGGCTATAAGTGCGAAGAGATTACGCAGCTGATGAAGACAGCGCGTGCGACGCGTGGAGCAATATGATAGTGATTATCGTTGTGTGCTCGATGATGAGTTATTGGTAGGGTGGCTTTGTGTGCGTATGTTTACTTACTCACGCAGCTCAGTGCACTTCTTGATTATTATGCGCTCCTGGTACTCGGTAAAATTTAAGACGGAATTTATGAATTTAATTATTTAAAATATTGTAAATTAAAGCGTGCGGGTCACACGTCTAAACTGGAACGCGGTCCGAAGGGGAAGGGAAAGTCGGTTGCCTGTAAAGTCGGTTTTACGGGCGAAGATTTTACGTGACAACGTCTTTTTCTCGGTAGAATATTTATTGATATGAATATTATTGAATTGCACAATAGGAACAAGGAATTGAATGAAAATAAGAATTACACAAATTTTAACTATGGAAAATATTTTGTTTACTAAAACATTGTACATGTAAACTTAAGCTTAACTAATTCCTTTTTGAGTGATTTTGTTGAGGATAGGACGATCATAGTTCGGTGACTCATCGTAACGTTACCGGGCGTTACACTTTTTCATGAGTGACTCCGAGCCGCAACCTAATTTAAGACGTTGTCACGACAAAATAGTGAACAGCAACATTTTAATTTCAACTTTATCAAAAAGTCTGGAAAATGTTTTAACTCAACAAATTGTAAAACGTTTCTATTTAAACAATATCACCCGTTTTATATTTGTTGGAGCCCAAGACAAGTGATTAAATTCCGTCTGATTTCGCGAAGCGTAATAGAGACGGCTAGAGAAAGATAAATGTGCAAAAAGGCGTTGGAATGAAGAAAAATAACGTTCACGGATCGTGGATGTGGAAGGAATGAATGAACTGTTATATCGCTAATGTGGGGAACGACAAATTGTTTCGTATTACCCTCGGCTAGCGTGTCTGACTAGATGAAGCAACATAAAGCGTTTGTATATAAAATGAATTGACGTTATATATATCATATTAATAGCTGTTGCCCGCAACTTCGAGCGCGCGGTCGTAATAAATTTTCATGTAACAAACTTTCATCCCCTATTTTGTCCCCTTGGGGGTAGAAATTTTCAAAATGATTTCTTAGCGGATTCCTACGTCTTAACATCTATCTGTATGCCAAATTTCAGCCCGATCCGGCCATTAGATTGGGCTATGCGTTGATAGATCACTTTGTCTGTCAGACACCTTGGAGTTATATATATTTAGATAAATTGTTATTTTTGATAAATAACGAAATAATTTTTTGCAACAATATTCTCGATGGCGATATATTTTTTTTCATAACTGTAGTAAGTAAGCATCGTAATGACAACACACACTGACTATATACGTCATTTAAACATAATTACAAATGAAATATTGTGAATGGAATGATTATATGAATGAGAAAAGTTTACAAATATAGATGCAGCTTGTGCCCTCGCTCGACAGTCGACACGCGTAACGTGATTTCATTATGTAAATACATTTTTACAACAATGAAGCTCATATTCACGAGATCTGAGGGTATAGTGAATGTCCTATTTTCTCTTGTAAATTATACGATTGTCTCCTAATTATCCCAATGCTCCGTTATTAGTATGAAACAAGAGTTATTGTGTACTTGGCGCTGGCGAAAGGAATTCCCGTGAGAGTGAGATGTTCTACTTTAAAAAGTAGTCTATGTCACTCTCTAGCCTCCTATCTCTTTCCAAACACAAAATCAAACAATTAAATTGCTCCGTTACGACGTGATAGATAGAAAAACTAGCAAATACACTTTCGACAATTAAATTAAAAATAAGTTATTCGGTTAAATGATGCGTTCATTTGTTCTCAATGTTAACAAATTCAATGTTTCAGCTGCTTATTTTGTGACATCTCAGAAATAAAATTAATGCAATGCTTAAGAAATTCGCGAGGGAAACTATGTGTTCTTTGATACCTCATTGGATCCATAGATTTTATGATGAAACATGTAAAAATAATCTGTAATTTACGCAGGAATTCGAGACAATATTTAAACTTGGCAATTTGCTATTTGGTTGGTAGTTTCGGAATATTTATTATATATTTGAATACACGTTTCAATATTCTCTCTAGACTAGATATCTTTCTACAAGAAATTAATTACACGTTGACGTAGACTTATGTAAACAAAGACACACAAACACCCACGTTGACACACACAGACGCAAACGTAAGTACTTACAAACACTTACAGAAACAAACACACACGTAATCATACACAACCGCATTTATATTTGTACACATATGCACCTCTTCAAGTTTTTAGTTTGGATTTATTAAAGTGAAGTCATCTAGTGGGATGGGGCAGATAGACACCTGTTTCACTGATCGATTTTCTTTATGGACAAAAAGGTGATCAGTCTTTTGTGTCCTGTCAGACCGAGACATTTTTTTTTTGTAAGTTCCCACTGGGTTAGAACCCAGGATCCACCGTTATATACTCACGTATTAATCACTGCGAAAATAATTATAATAAAAATAAAATAGTTATCTTTATGTAGTACGTAGGTACTTAAACTTATGTTAACCAACGGAGGATCTTGTGAGCGACTGGTGCCAAGAGTAGACTATATAGAAGCCAGAGGTGTATACGAATGCGGAACGAATAGAGTCTATTCGTTCCGCATTCGTATCCGCGAGGGGGCTGGTGACTTGCACCTCTGGCTTCTATAGTCTACTTTAGGCACCAGTCTCTCACAAGGTCCTCTGTTACATCTGTATTTTTAAGTTTTTATTACCTACCAATGTTGTGAGTGTTGAATAAAGATTTTTTTTTATCACTCCGTTACTACGCGAAAAAAAGAATTACAAAGACTTTGGCATTTATAATATTGTAGTTAGGATATTGTTATATTTGTCGCATAAATATACATGTCAAAGAAAAATGATTGAAACACTGTGGATATTATCATAATTTTATCACCAAATCCGAATACAAACATAGAGAATCTCATATTTTGTAAACGCTAAAAAATAACTTGTATTCCGTGGTGAGAAAGTTTCTCCAAAGCTCATATTTACAAATTGAAATGTATTTTCAAGGCAAATTTGTAGCAGTCACTTCGATGTGCCATAAACGAGTCCCGAGACTTACGTGCCATGAATAAATTCGTAGGACGAAAGAAAACCAGCGTCTCTATAAGCGTAGTATTAAAATTTTATTGACTAGTGACTTCCCCGTTCTTTTTCTTGATTTTTTTCTCTAGTTCATGTGTGTCTATCTATTTATCGTTTATGTCTATATTATTCGCGGAAGCATGCATTTTTGCTGTGATAAAGCACTAATGAAGACACAGAAACATTGGATTAATTTTGATGAATCTTGCTTGAATCTTTTACGGGGAAATAGCGATCATTGAATCAAGATAATTGTATTAAATTGGATACGTTTAGTAAGTTATCCGCAATAACAGGCCGATCAAAACATGACGTTTTAAAATATTGTATTTCATTCCAATATTTTAACTACAAAATTTAAGTATGTATTTAATATAACACCCACTAATTTTCTTGCATAGCATAATTTCACTTTATTTTAAACGTATACTTATTTATTGATTCTAGCTTCTCATTAAACAAAACCGACTCTCTTTTCTCTTAAGAAATTTACTAATTTTTATGGATCAGTAGATTATTTTAGTACCACAGACTTACTTACTTCAAATGCTAAGCGTAGTACAAACACAAGCATATTTATATGCACATTCAGGTGCCTTTAGAGATTGTCTGGTTAAATTAATCCTTGAATTGTACACGAAATAAATACATTTCCCTGGACAGTATGCTATTCAGCTTCTAAATAGATTATTTTTAACTGATAATTGTTATAATCCTACTAATATTATAAATGCGAAAGTTTTTAAGGATGTGTGTGTGTTTGTTGTTCTTTCACGCAAACAGTTGGACAACTGGAATAACATAGAGGCAACTTTTTATCCCGATATTCCTACGGGATACGGACTTACGCGGGTGAAACCGCGGGGCGCAACTAGTATATTATAACTTTACTCTTGTAAGCGAGCTACACATTTGCAGAAGCTCTACCTATGCAATTGTTCATGCGTCACGGTGATCGCTTCCACTTGTACCACCTGCTCGGCTATATACTCGCCTTATAATACGAGTATAAATTTCAACGTCTGTGCTGTCTATTAGCCCTTCTTTTGTTATCCTTTGTTTTTAACTTTTATACCATTCGCTGTATATGCATATGTTATTGTTTTCTGTATGAATTGGGCTGTAATATTATTAATATTATTGGTATATTATATAAGTAAGATTAAGAGCCTAGTTATGTTTAGAATTATTAAATAATTCTGGAAATTGTGATGAGATAAGCACATTGAATTTAAAATAGTTTATTTGTAAATAAAAATTACCAGCATAACGTCCCATAAAACACAATTTCAACATCAAAACAAATCTTTTGTTTTAGGTCCGGCAACACTATCGCTATTCAAAACATGTTGTTAAAATGTCTTTTATAGTCCGTAACTGGTAACTGGGGTCTCAATTATTCTGAAAGGCAGAGTTGTTCTTTTATACGTAGTTACATAGCCGTATGAGGTTTACCCCTGGGAAGGGCTGTCAGCCGTGGCTTGAAAACACTTTCGCTTTAAAACTTTTCAGCTTCGGGCTTTGTGCATTTTCTTAAGTTGTTGTCAACGTTTTTGGGCCGTTAATCATTTTAGGTTGGAGATGTCTAGACTTGCATGTAAGTCTCACTTAAATTTTAGTAAGTTCTTTTCATAAAACTGAGCGTAAAATTAATATAACGTCTTTTATTTTTCCAAACTGTTGTTTAGCATTGATTTGCGTGCATGCGTGCATGACAAATGAACCATGTCTGTAGATTAGGAGAAATAAGAAATTTCCTTAATTTAAGCTATGTTATTTTAATCCAATAATTTGAATGTTATTAAGTATCATTTTAATTTTTTATTTATTTATTTTATTGTCGTAATTCAACATCATTTTGTGTTTTTTGAAGTCATTGAATAATTTCAGTTTGCCAATATTCATAATGCAATTAATTCATAATTCGATTAATTTATTATTGTAACATATCTTTTTCCTATGTCCATTGTATTTAATTCATCGTGTTTCTCCAGAAACAATATATATATATATATATATATATATATATATATATATATATATATATCTCTTGTTTATTTTTAAATACATTAAATTAAATGAGTGTTTGTAAAAAGGCAATTGTTTGGGTAAACATCTCCTCATCCGCGATTAGAAAATATGAGATTTAACTCTACGCATGTCCTTATGTAGAATAATTGTGTTTGTATCATTAATGATTAACAAACAAATCAAGTGATCTAACAGCAATAGGCCTCCATTAGGAAAGGGTACATTCCTCTCATATTTTATTATGACTAGTTCTTCGTCCCGGCTTCGCCCGTGTTACATATTGTAGCCTATGGCATTGTCTTTGTTTTCAATTACTTCACCAGTAAAAATAAATCAATTCCATAAAATTAAATTCAAATGTTTGTTTGTTATAATTGTAATAGCACAATGTATTTAAAATTTTAAATCTGTTTCAAGAAAGTAGTTTACGATTGAAAAAAAAAAAGCTACATTTATTTATGCACCGAAACAGTAGTACTCGAGTCATATTGTTCATAAAGAGCTATTCTATTCTAGATTTCTCGTTGAATATATAATATTACGCTCAAAGATCGTAAACGTACTTTGAATTAAAAAAACAGCTAAAATGTGTTGTGGTCACATTAAAATATCCGATTGTTATCGCTACAATGAAAACTTGATGTGAAACTGAATATTGTGTGTTATTTATAATCCGCATAAATTAAAAAAAAAAAACAATCTACCTCTCCTTAAAGGCCAGCCACACCTTCACAAGGGTTCTTGTAAAATCTCATAGGCATTGGTGTTCGCTCACTATTTCGTTTGCCCGATTTTTTATATAAAAAACTAGCTTTTGCCCGCAGCTTCGCAAGCGTTAATTTGAGTAATTTAATAGATGTTATTATAGATATAAACCTTCCTCTTTAATCACTCTGGCTATTAAAAAAACCCCAGCAGAATCCGCTGCGTGGTTTTCAAGATGTAAGCATACATAGGGACCTAGAAAAAAAGAACGCGATTTTTTTATACCATGTAACGATGAAGAAATACCATGACGCGTTCAGAACATTAATTAGTTTACCATAACACGACGAACAAGCTTTTATTACTTGAAACACTTTACTCAATGAGCGTTGTCGGTCTTTGAACGTAACATATTCAAATTAAAAATATCTGAACAACCGTTCTCCCTAATTTCCCTAGTGATATCAAGACGAAATGCCGCTTCGATACTCGACGTGAATTTATTTAATATCAGCCATAGGCGGAAATATCAGAGTATGATATAATTAAAGTAAATATAGACTGGAATTATACAGAGGAATAGTTGTATATAAGCATGTTTGTAATGTTTTCAAATAACTGCTGGACCAGTTTCAAAAATTTTTTCACAATTAGAAAGCTACAAATTAAATTAAAAAAGTCGGAAGGCTTTTTCTTTTTTTGTCACAGTCGGCAATGGACTCCTGATGGTAAGCGCTACCACCGCCCATGAATACACCACACATACCTTACGCCTCTACAAATTGATTGCCAACTTTAAATTGGGAAGGGATTAAAAAAGGATTGGCTAAAGGAATAAAGGAAAGGACTGGGAAGAGGAAGGAAAAGGATATGGACCTCCGGCTCCCCCACTCACCGAACGAAACAGCAGAATGCTATTTCACGCCGGTCTTGTGACATAGGCTATATATTCCACGGGCGAAGCCGGGGCGAACAGCTAATTATAATATAATGCTGTCCAATACGTATGTGTATGTATACAAAGATTTTAAATATTTTAATTATTCAGGCTGTGTGTTATACTTCTTTACACATGATGTGATACAATTTTTTATCAACTTTTTTTATATTCAATAACTATCTGTTTTAAAATTGCTATCCAATATCATTAAACTTAATTAATATATCAGCTATTAATTTGAGAATATACTTGTAATAGGCTTGTTAAACCAATTATCGGAAAATTCATAGAAATTTATTTACTGAATTTGTTAAAGGCTTTATTGAACAATTTTATTTTATAACTGCGTTCTTTCCTGCAAAATCAACGAATTTTTAAAATAATTTTACATTGATAAAAATGCAGACAGGCTAAAGGCAATTCAATTTTATACTCAAATTTATAAACAATACCCTAATGTAAGGATTGAGGGAAACAATGAAAAGGACTGGGAAGGGTGAGAAACAGGATACGATACGAAACTCTAGCTCCCCCACTCCTCAAATTAGCTTTCTCATGCTACTATTTCACACATATGTGGTAGTATTGTAGTTGGGTGCGAGCTGGCCCAATGCGTGCCCAAACGTAACATCCGCATTTTTAAATACATTTGATATAAATTAGATTTTAAATAGCCTCTTCTTTAATGTAACTACGAAAGAAATCTGTTCTCGAAATTTGTTTAATTTATAGATATTTCTGTAGGTTTTAAGTTTTAAAAACCTAACAGCTCTCTTAGTAAGGAAAACAATAAGAAAAAAACGTTAATTTTCGTAAATCAAAGCTCGTTCTAATATAACATAAAAACATTTTACTATGATAGTGGCCCGATATAACGGTCGATGTACTCTCTGCCATCATTTAGGGCGAAAATCCTTGAGCACTTCAATTCTGTTACGGGATATTAAATTTCCTTTTAGATTTTCTTTGATACGGCTAGTTGGGAACTCCCCCGAGCTGTAGCAAGAGTAGGACTCCGTGAAGGTTGTCGTTTTAGAAAATGAATACTTAAGTGAAGCAATAACTAGATGTAGTTTACTTTAACAACTACATTAATAGTGCTTTAAGACACGTCACTTATATGATATACTTATATGCTAATAAATGAAGGTTTTTACCATGGTCGATGATTTCAACCATGCGGTTATATGTAAGCTTAGGAGTTGTATATATTGTATAGTTTATTTTTCTTCTAATTTATATAGATTAATCTGATGTAAATAATAGTGTTCAGCGGTTTTGTAGACTTTAAACACAAATTTATCTATTAATCATAAATTATGAATGAATCAATATAAATATATGATATTCATAATCACGATTGATACAATAATGCTAATGGGGAAAAAAAAGTTCATACTTAAACAGAAAATATAGCAATAGCAGAAGCAATCACTGTATTTTAAAGGACCATCCTTACAATTTAATCGTATTCCATCATTATTCAATGCTTTACCACTGAAGGGTACTGTTTAGTATTAGGGTAGATCAAATCATAGTGATATAACATCGCGTGTCGATTTATATAACAGTGTTGACTGGTAGTAAATAAAATATAAATTGGATGTATCTACTTTTAACAAATTCCTAGTGGAAAAACAAAACTGACAGCTTACAACGCAGCGGAGTGAGCAGTGGCTCTCACCCAATGCAAAAAAGAGTTAAAGAAAAAAGCGAATTGGTTGCGGTTACTGCTCTTTTTCGCGTAATATAGTTATCATAAAATTTCTGAACAACAGTTTTAATTGCGTTTAAAAAAAATTTTAATCTTAATCTTAAATATAAATGTATACAAACTCATCCTTACATAATAACGTGTATCGTGCCCACTGTTTGTACAGAAACAGGGATCTTTATATTTTATTTCACAATTAATAACGGCTGTGAGCTTGCGTTGTCCCAATTTAGGACACAGCGTTTATAAAAAAAACTGTAGGCACATCAGACTATAAGAAAGGCCGAGGAAATTTCTTCTGTTGTTTAATTAAAACCATGACCTTCGCACACGGTGTTGTAGTCATTACTTAAAAAATAATGAATTTAATAAACTGAATACCGCAGTGAGGCGCATTGGCCTTTTTAATGAGGGCGTAGAGGCCATTATACTGCACCGTATCGATGGCCCTTGGGCTTCCGTCATTATACTTTTTTCGAGAGCCTGACGGAACGCCTGTATGACTCTTTTGTTTTTTAAGAGCACCGCTGTTTTGGATTGAATTCTTGGTGTACTGTCCTTGTTGGCAAAGCTTTGATTTGTGATAATATGCTCTTGTATGCGATCTCATTACTATACCACTTGTGGATACGGTTATTTTTGCTGTTCTTGCCTTTTATGTTTTAAATAAGAAAGTGTTAAAATTCCAGTGTAAATCATTTGAGCAGTTGCTTCAAGACGTAAATAATCTTCCACTAAAAAGGCAAAAGTAACTGGATATTTAATTAATGTATTCAAAAATTGAAAAACAAAATAATAAATCGAATTTTTAAACATTTATCGCTTAACAATCTTAAAGAAATAACGTAGTTTTAACTCTGTATTTACCATTAAATGTAACTAATTGACTAATAAAATGTATATCATTGTTTCAGGTAAGTTTCCGCCAGATACACGCACTCTCGAAGCGAATATAATCAAACAGAAGTATGTATTGCTCCATTTCTTTGTGCTATCAACTACAAAGCGTTTGAATATACATATATATATACTTATGCCATACCATACGTAATAATATTGAATCTCAAAGTAAAAATATTTTCCGTTGTGGATTTTCTTAACACAATTTATTAGCTTCACATGTATGTTTGTATGTAATCGATTCTTTTAGGCTCGAATTTGACCCACTTTAATAGACAGATTAATTCAAATTTTCTGCACTTATCTAGGATCGGTAACAAAAATTTCATGAGTTTATCTCATGATCCTGATATATATTATTTAATATTTCAAAGTTTCACATCATTTTGATGTTCCATAATACTCGTAACTGCAAATGTTAAACTTATAGCTGTTGAGAAATTTTTGAAAGAATAGAAAAATATTGATCACTAGGCGGGATTCGAACCCGCGTTTTTTCCAAACCGTAGCAAAGCCTAGCCGAGAGGCTCATTTATAAAGCATTTCAATGCTATAAAACTAAAAATAAAACGTATATCAATAGTAATAGTCAATAAATGATAAGTCTAACGTTTTCTCTTTTTATGATTTAATCATTTTCAGTCTCCAAATGAAGTTATTAATATCCATAGAATTCGAGACATACCGTATCTTTAAACAGTTTGGTCATTTATGAATACCAAAAACACTGGTAAGCACCCTGAAAATACGAGCTAAATTTTATACTTAGCGAGAGTTAATATGATCTCTTGAACTGGAAAATGAGTTACTGGTTTGTACAGCAGTTGTCAAACGCGAGGCTAATAAACGAAATAGTAAAAAATGGCACCTTACATTTCAAGACCGGCGAACTAACTATGAACGGAGGCAGTCGTCACTTTATGAAACAATTCAAAAGTTGAGCAGATATGCACGATTCGCAAATTTCTCGCTACCTCAAACTTCTCTGAATATTTACGTTTCAGGAAGCTTTTTGTAGAATATAACAAGACCAGCATCTGCAGTTTTATCGCAAATTATATTATTACTTAATTCCTATTAATGTTATAAAAAGGTAGTTTGTGAGTTTATGATGTTGTAGGGAGTAAACTCTGGATCTACTGTACCGATCTTTAAAATATTTTACCAAGTGAAAGCTCCGTTATCCATGAGTTCTATAGGCTATGTTTTATCTTGTTTTCATACTGGGTAAACCCGGGTAGGGTCGCAACTAGCTAGCTTCTTATATATTAAGGAAATAAAAATGCATTTCAATATGAAACTGGACATGTTTTAATATATTAATCACTTCAATCTTTCCCTATTTTTAATTAAATTCAGTTGTACTAGTGATAAATTATCACTATAAAATGTACTGCAGTAGTTTCAGAGAGATCCTTGAACTTAAAAATTAACAGACTGGCTATCAAAATATTAGTATAATATCATAATGTATGTAATGCAATCTTATATTATCTGCGATAATATTCTGTGATTTATGAATATATTTAATGCGACGCAAGACGGATGCAAACTAATTCAGAACATAACAAAATAAATATACTGCTAAAATAATTTAATAAGTACGCTCGGTCTCTATTTAATATGTAATTAATTTACTTTCAAAGATTTTATTTTACCTCGCGTTCGCGGAATAATCCACCCACGTAATGCCCACTTACTTTGAAATTCTGATTGTTTATTTGTAAATATCTGAATAACTTCTTAACATAATAATATGATTAATGGAATTATAAATGATAACAATGTCCTAGCGGATAAGTAAATTTTGATTTAATTTAGACTCATAAATCTTATACCTTTAAACGAGCAATTCTTGTATATATATATATATATATATATATATATATATATATATATAATTGGAATCTCGGAATCGGCTCCAACGATTTTCATGAAATTTAGTATATAGGGGGTTTCGGGGGCGATAAATCGATCTAGCTAGGAATTTTTTTTAGAAAATGTCATATTCGTGTTTTATTCGTGTTTTTTTTTTCCTGACATCTATTGGTGAATAATAATACTGTTTTGCTTCGTAGATAGCTGGACAACTGAAATAACACATAGGCACTTTTTATACCGATATTCCTACGGAATACGGACTTACGCGGTTTCAACCGCGGGTCACAGCTAGTAACTTTAATAACGCAAAGGAAACGTCACATTTCTTAATAAACATAAAATTAAGTATCTGGATGTGTCTTGTAATGTTAACTATAGCTGTATCGGAGGTAATGGGTGATGGGATAGTGTTTATTTCATTTTTCATATTTTATTATTTATTCTTTTTTTCTAGTAAAACGGGGTCAATGTTACTAGGGAGAAATGCACCACTGCAATTTAAAATTTACTATTAAATACTCGGCGGTAATGTCCAATAAAACTAAAAAGACAAATGTGTAAACATGTTTGTAAAATTTTAATGGAAATACCTATTATCCTTTTTACTTTTTATTTGATCTAAAAATTAACTTTGAAAAGTTTTAAAAGTTTTAAAAACCATCATATTTTCATTTTCTTATACCAGAAATTATCGAATCATGCAGATGATTCTAATCAATGAACCTCCAAATCTTATCTACCTTATTCGTTCCCTGAGTCCCCATTGGAGACAGTCCAAATTAACCCGCAGTATTCTGTATCAAAGCTAATTCAACGGAAAAAACCCCACTTAAAATTTTAGGCCCATTGCTCTGAATACTTTATGACTTTAATATAAGAAATGAGGATCCATGATAATTTCATTTCAACATACATCCCGAAAACTAAGGGGGTTCGCAATTATTACGTATTTTTTATTACTCCGTGAGTTTTCAACTGATTAACGTGATTATTTTTGTGTTTGACAAGAAATTGTTGGTATTTGGTCGCACTTTAGAATTTTGAGTGGTATCTTCCCCCACGGCCCTTTCGTAGTCCGTCGATCGGTGATCTTTTCTTTTCCGACAATGATTATGGTGTCTTTTAAAAGTACAATCAAAAAGCACAATGTCAGACGCATTATTCTATCTCAAACTCAATTTCAATTACTTCTTTACAAATATAGATATGAAGAAACGTGTCTTTTTTTAAAATAAACGGGTACAATACACATTTTAAGGTTTTACAAACCCGAAATTCAAAAGAAAGACGTACACTGCAGTATAATATTAATTTCTGTAACAGTACTAAAGCAAACCGCTGCGCAGTAACTTAACACCGAAATAAATCAACGAAATGTGTTTTTATATTTGTTCTTGAAACGAGATGCTAAAGGAAATTGTGGTTGGAGACATTATGCAAGCGGGAATTTGAAAACTCAGATGTTCATCTAAAATTGTGCAATATAATACACTTGGCACTGAAATACATCGTGGCGTTTCAAAATAATAGCATGGACAGAGATATAGTGCGGCTGCGGACGGGCCCGCTATCATACGGTACATGTTCAATTATCTTACCTTTAACAAATTGAGTTTGAAGCGAGGTTTGAGTATAACAAGCTACACAATTAAATGCATCGAGTTTCTATGAGCGTGTCTCTCTCTAATTAATGCATTTATTATATTTTTTTTCATTTTCATGTTATTTTATGTAAATGATAAACCTATTCCTTAAAAAGCGAGAGAGCGGCCATAACGTCACATAAACACGTCTTCAGCCATAAATAAATTATCTGATATATTAATAAATAACGTATAAAGACAAGAAATCAAATGCGAACTCACAACAGCAAATATGAAAATGTTAAAATTTAATATAAGTCGTGAAAACAGTGCAAGTGTACCAACCTTGTTTTCCATTATTGCCAACTTTATATATGTTCATTATTATACCATTGTGTAAACGCGGCGTTGTATATTAAAAAAGGTTCCAACAAGTAATGGTAACAAGCACTTGCCAGCACTGTATTTGTTCTCCGCAAGTTAGCGACCCGGCTTCGCACGAGAATGCGGTTGGGTTAGATAAATTGGTAATGTATACGTATATAAACATTAACAATTTATCCTTTTATAGACGAGCGTGATAAGAAATTTTTGTAACGAGCGGCCCTGTAAAAGTTTCTGAAAAAGTTGATATATGCTCAATATTTAATTGAGTGTCATGTATTTTTCGAATAGTAATTGATAAAATTGTAGTTCTGGTCAAACGGCTTCGGGATATAACAGGCTGATAACATGCTTGCCTTAAGCCATGGAAGAAAGCGCGCTTAGCAATCCGTATATAAAAAAAGGTTATTTTTAATATGATATAAAGAATAGAGTATATTCTTAAAGTAATTAGTTTTGTTTGAATAATTACAAAGTTTAATATATCGCATTTTTGGTAATGCATTACTTTCTATATAATCATAAACTAATATTACAATTAGACATATCGTAGTGGTTTGTACCTTTTAATAATTACTTCCAATAACGAAAACTCAATTCTCTTCAGTACATATTATATTCAAGAAAAGTACTGCACACGGTTGTCTTATGTTTATGATTTTCTGCTTCTTAGATTCATCGGACAACGTTGCCATTGAGTTGGTATTATTTCTGTTTTTTTTCATAGCTATTCACAGTCACATACATGTTTTAAATATATTTTGTAACTTAAGTATATACGAATAAGAGCATCTATTCCATCCCTTACTACAAACTCACAATCATAATATGAATTAATTATAACCATAAAACTTGTTACAATTTTCATACAGACGGCCGTTCCTTTGATGTAAATTGTCTGCGAAAACTTCGAACATGGGTATTAGAACAACAAAAACAAAATACAGAGCCCTAAATGAAATTAATGCAACCCTGTCTGCTCTTGTTCATTGTCGAAATAATTACCTCCACTTAGTTGCCCGTGGGTTTACGGAAAACTGGATTTTTTTCTCTTATATTCATACGAATACGTTTTCTTATTTGGGCGTATTTCTCCCAACACAATTTATCGCATTTAATAGCCTATTTAGTGGCAATGTTGTTTAATGTGAGTAAAGTTATGAATTTTTTATTTTCCATTAGCATGCATTGTAGTGAAAGAAAATATTTAATGAAGATTTAATAAAACTAATGTTATTTAAAATATAATACATCGTATCAAACTGGTTAATTGTTATTCAAATATCTCACATAGACACACATCTTCATCTATAGATAACTACTATCATACACTATTTCCTTAATGGAATTCCTCGTAGTAATTTTAAAAATAGAATCAATTTTTCCCGCCATTACATCCCCGCGCGGTAAGACAAAGCGCCTCGTTGCGGTACAAAGTGCATCCGACACCTTCGTTGCAACAATGGATCATTGAGCCACGTTGGAAACCAATTTTATCGACTTTAGCACAGTTCTAATTAACACTTTTCGTAGAGGTCAGATATTTTTAATTCTTTCATAATTTCACGTAGAACTAAAATCATCAGACATCTGTATTAACAGCATCGCCTTTTCTATATCAGTCGATGTATTAACTATTAGAACATATTATATTAGTAGTATAACAGGCATAGTAAATAATAGCCTAATAAATAATAAAATTTGCAAAATATTATTTTTTAATCCAGTAGACTCACTGTCCTCCTTATGGGAAGAGGGCCATTAAAATGCAATAACGGTAACATATATGTAACCTCAAAAATAATTCAAATAAACAAACAAAACATTAGCTCTTCCAATGTTGCCCAAAGGAATACTTAAATTCATGTTGATTCTCATTACAAGCACGTGTTTTAAAAATATGAAGCGGCTAAGTCTACATAACAAACACAAAAGTTTGCCTAAATAAGGCTCACGCGACAGTTTCTTGTGAAGGCCTGCACGCAACTGCTGCATGTATTATTCACGGCTAAGTTAGGGTTGGACAACAATTATAAAATATAGTTTAACAAAACTAAAAACACATCAACAAATTGTCTCACTTACTCTTGTATAGAGTCTTCGTAAGCATTACATTTATTTATGGATATTCTAATGAGGGTAATAAGATAATTATATAAATAAATTCATGCAATTATTGTATTCTTAACAGTGTACAAATTTTTAATTAAATTTAAAGTGGGTCAAAATCGAGTCTAAAGGTAGTTTGCTATTTAAGCATACAAAAATACAGGTGATGCTATTAAAAGAATATGAAAATTTTGCATTTTTAAGAGTATTAAGACTTAGAAATTAAAAACTTTTTAACGGATTTTAAACGCGATTTGTTCATTATATTATTATACATCTCAGTCTCTCCGTGACCATGCTCGCTGTAAAGTGTTCGAAACATCGGGTTAAGAACATAATGAATAAATCGCGTTTAAAATCCGTTAAAAAGTTTTTATTTTTAAATGTATAATACTCGCGTGAAATCAAACACAAGAAAATACTAGTCTTAAGACTTTCCAGAGAAAGATTAAGGATTATGATTATAAATGGTTTTGTTATAACAATCATTGTATATTTATTTTGGCTAATATATTTTACACAACACGCCGAAGTTTGATTTAATTGAATATTTGCGTATTATATATTTCATAAAATTTCAGGTGAATGTTCCTAATTTGAACATCTGGGAATTCTTATATCAGTAATTTTTTTTTTATGTCATAGCGGGCACCTGAGCTGGTGGTTCGCCTGATGGTAAG